>NW_005803838.1:0-52083 GCF_000240725.1 Microchloropsis gaditana
GGGGAGGGGGAGGACGCGGGGGAAGTGGGGCTGGGAGAATCCTGTGCGTCAGATCTGCAGCAGGACCCCCTCTACCTTCAAGAAGTGGAAAATCAGCTCGAGTCCTTCTGGGTGGAACACATGGCAGCGCAGCAAGCGGCAGCATCCGGGAATGCGGGCGGGGAGGACGGAGGCGGGCGGGGACAGGCAGAGGGCAGTGATCTAATCTACCCGCAAAGCAGCGATCCTGCAGACTACCCCAGCCCGTACTCGGTCCAGGGAGGGAGCAGACATGACGTTTCCGCGCCCACTTTGTCGTCACAGCCGTCGTCTTACCCGGAATCGCAGCATTACGGACGCTACCCTCCCTCCGAATATGCCTTGGTGCCAGGGGATCGATCCCACCAGTCTCTCTCTAGCCCGCTCCCTCCCCCTTCTCCCTCCAATCCCCCTCCTACGTCGGCGCCCACCGGCTCAGTCAATGTCTATGGGCCCGTGAACGTCTTTATGGGCGGCGCAGGGCATGGGGGGTCGGCGGGCGCCAAGCGAGAGCGAGACCCACCAAGACCACCGTCATCCTTCCAGCAGCAACGACAACACCAGCACCAGCCTCCACCACCCCCGTCGCCACCACCCGCACCCCCAGACGGAAACGGTCGTACATACTGACTGTCGATCATGAGACACTGAGTGTCGATCATGGCATGGGTAGATGGGGAAGCGAATCGACAGAGGAGGGAGCCACGGACGTTGTGGGGCCCGCGTGCGCCCATGCGGGCATTTGGAAATGTGTAAGAAAGGGGTACCGGAAAGTCAGAAAATGACTGAAATAGTCGCAAGAAAGGCTGCCGCATATGGCAACAAAAAGAGAAAAGTTAATGAAGTAAGCACAGGGAAGAATACAGGCTTGTTTGTAGAGTTGTTGATACTTTGCTTTCATTTTCGTTTTGGCTGATGCATATCTCTGTTAGGACGTATGAACAAGCCCACTGCTCCCACGTAGCATAGATAATAATATAATAACAGATCATATCACCCTCCCGTTGACGACAAGTTTTCGTCCCTCCTGTCCGCATATCCCAGCCATCGGACGGTAGATGGCCATGGCGCCCTTTGTCGCGGTTCCCCGTGAAGAAGCATTAATGTGCATCTGCGCCAACCCCCTTTTCGCCCAATCCTTCCTTCATTTGGCACAAAATTGACACTGCGTATCCAACGTCTTCAAGGCGGACGCTTAGATCTTTACCAAGTTCCCTCAAAGACGCCTCTGACGCCTTCAGCCGGCGTTGAAAGACATCTCCTTCTTTCTGTTCGCGTTCTATGACCTGTACCTTCGCTTCCCCTAGCTGTGAAAGCTGTTGTGGCTCTTCCTCAGCCGGGGGATAGATCTTTTTCGTAGCCTCAGGAGGCGGGGGATGGGCTCTCGCCAAGACATGCAACACTTGATTGTGGAGGCTTCGAAGGAGGCCTTGGGATGATACAAGCCACCCTTGCAAATTCTTCAATCGTTCCATTTCGTAATCAAGAACGGCAGAAGATGAATCTGAGTGGGAGGGGTGCGGTGTCGGGGAAACTCTGGTGTACAACGTGCATGATTTTTCCACGTTGCCGCTCGCTTTGTCAAGACCCGTGCAGCTTCTCTTTTGCGGAAGTTCCAGTGTTCCACTATTTATCGTTGCGTCGTCGCACACACCCGGCATGTGCTGATCCCTTAGATACTGCATGTGTCGCAACAGGACCCGGAGCTCGGTCAATGACGTCCGCACGGCCTCCTGGGCCTCTCTTTCTGCCTGATTTGCCCCCCTGGTGTAAATAGCGCTTCCCTCATGCCTACACTTATCGTTGCAACCGCGATTGCCGCGGGCCTCTTTTCGTTCCAGCTCCCTCACCGCAGGCCCCATCGACCCCTTTACTCCGTTGATCGTTCTTTTCTCCACGATTAGTGTTCGGCACTCTTTCTGTCCCTCCTTCTGAGACCCTTTCCGAACATATTGGATTTGCTCTACCAACTCCGTGCCCATGTCGAGCATGTCCTCTCGAGCAGCTACCTGTACTGCTGCTTCCTGCCAAAGGCGCCTTAGGAGAGATAAAGCCTGTTGTGTGTGTTCTATCAGCACCAAAAGGGTATCATTACTTTCGCATCCAGAGAGAGAAGATAGGAACTCAAGAGGAGACGATACAAGCTCGCGCTCCTGTTCAGGTGCGAGAGGTACTTCACGGCGCTCATCACTGAGACGTCCTCTCTGCTGGTCAGACGCACATGACTGGAGACGCAACGAAGAGGAAGAGTTAGGCGATAGTACGGAATTCAACTCAGAGCCATTTGCGGCCGTTGTCGCCGGCCGAAGACCTTCAGAGGTTTCTTGCCGCTCCAAATCCGGGTACAAAATCGCTGGTGTCGTTCGTCGCGGGTGCGGTTCTGCAAAAATCTTTATCAATAGTTCTTGTATCTCCGCCGATAATCTCAAATCTTGAGGATATTGAGGTAGGCCCCACCCTTCTTCCCATGCCAGCTCTAGGAATGGCACTTTATTACATATAAGGCACGTCCATCCGCCCTCCTCGCTTTCTAGACACCATTTGTCGACGACGGCTTTCTCAAAGTACCGTTCAAGACAAGTTTTACAAAACCCAACATCAGACGGATGCTTTAAATCAGTAGAAGGTAAAGTTGACCGAGATTTGCAGCGAAGTATGTGGCACGCTTCGTCTGCTCCTTGAGCAAGGCGCAAACACCAGATACAGACAGTGATTGGAGCTCGGTTCACGGAATCAAAAGGTGCGAAATCAACTGGACCATGCGTATCCGCACTCTGATCGATGTTATGTCGATTGCTATAATCATCGACATAATCATAGCTTTTCATTTCATTGTGCACAGCATTGTGATCTTTTCTCTCGCGCTTGTTCGACCAAGCTTCTTCTTGATGACGGCGGTAAAAAGCGCGAATAGTGTGAATTGTTGAGACATAGCACCCGAGACAAAGAGGAACAGGTATGATGGGATGCCAGCAGAGAGAAGTTTGGAGTTTAGAATGACATTGAGTGCAGACAGAAGAATGAGGCAGTACCTTGCCCTCCCGCCGTCTCGTTGCAACTTCCCCGTCAAACGCCATCCCCTTCCAAAGTTGCGTGGCCCCAGCTGTAACAATGAGCAAATGTTTTAGAAAATTTTAGAAGAAATTTAGAAAATTGAGAGTTTCACAGTCACGGCTACAAACCGCACTTGCTTGCTAGTCAACCTAGGCAAGGAAAGCATGTTTACAGAAAATTTGCAGGCATCAATTCACGGAACCAAGCGTATTTTGTTAAAATAGCCAACAAACATTAGGATATCTCATATTCACTGCATTTTACGGTTTCTATAGCATATACAGTTAAACAATACATCGCATTTCGCTTACCAGGGGTACGGGACCATCTAGAAGCATGTTTGAGTGGGATGCAAATTACACATGAGGGATTTAAAAAAAGTACTCGACAGCTGAATGCGTAGAGCTATCGTCGTACATTGACAAGATGCGTCGCCCAGCTCTCTCCGCATCAGGGCTGGCAGAGCGAGTTGATACCCTCTTTTCTTCTGGAAAGCAGAGAGAGGGGAGGAGGTTAAGCCGGCCTCGGTCGGTGTTTTTCCTTCCCGCCCAGAAACGTTTACGAAAGCCACAACGTTCGTCACCCGCAGGCCAGACCCGGTAAGATGCCAAGGGCTAGGCTCTTGTTTTGCTCACGACACTGCTCCACATTCTATCTCTAGCGTAGTGATCATGCTGGCACGTAGCACATCCTGGAACTCTACGAAAGGTAAGAACTTTTGCAAGGTATTGGACAAAATGCTCCTGGTAGCCGCGCCAGTCTCTTTCCCTCCCTTTTTCTTTGTTCCGTTTCAGCATGCACATGCGCCCCTATTCCACGCAAATGCCAATAATGAAACAACGCTCTTCACATAAAATGCTACAATGTATGCATGGTATCAGATGATGCATTTGGACTCGAGTTTGACGGCGATTTATTTGTTGATACCGAGCACTCCTTAATGGAGCTATCTGCTACAGTAAGTACTATGACCTGCTAACAAGACGTAAGGCTGGAATTACAAAAATATAGAGAGGGCTATCACATATTTGTCGATGATTTCACATTTGCCGCGTATGATAAATTGGTACGCCCAAGCCTTCCGTAAACGTATTTGCAGAGGAAGTGCGAGCAAGCGGTCGTAGCAAAAAGGGTACCAAGGCCATGCACACAAGTCATAGAAAGGTTCAGTGCACGGCCTCAGGATTCAAATTGCTGACTATGCTCCTGTCAATTTTCTCAATAGGTCGAACACAACGAGAACACGACCTGTGGAAAGACAGCTACGGTGCAGGAGACACCCGACGCGGCGCACCATCAAGTAGAACCCGTCATGACAGCAGGACGTGCAATCTTTGGGGAGCAGGACCCCTCCTCAGTACCTCTACGGAAAGCTCACTTCGGCACAGCTGGCGTGCAACTGGTCAATCAAGGTGTTAATCTTCACCAAACCACACCGTCTCCACGGCCTTTTCACCCATATCTCCAGCACCAGATATTTGACGAGAACGCGCAGCCGATCGAGCGAGGCGCCAGTACTGTCACTAGGCACAGTCCATCTGCATCTCACCCAGGCAGTTCTTTAAAAAAGGCGGCAGCACCCCGCGTCAATGTCCGCCTGGTTCCTCAGAACTCACGAACGGCTGCACGTGTGCGGAACGCTGGCTACAACCCCAAACTCGAACTCTCCACACCCTTGAGCAAACGGGTGGGATTTTTCCTCGGACATCTGGCTAAAAAATGGTCCAATGTCTCGGGCATCAACTCTTTGTCCTTGCGCCTGGTCGTTTCCCCTGCCCGGCAGCTTGAAGAACACGTTTCGCTAAGGTCCCTCGAGTCCTACTTTACCACGGCCACAAAAATGGCAGCTGGACCTTCACCAACGCCCACGGGGGCGGGAGCAGTGACGCCGTCCAGCCCGTCAGCTATTTTGCAGCTGCATTACTTATTGGTAGAAGACATGGAATGCGATCATAACCCGGCCGCCTCCCACACGACGCCGGCCCGGGAAAGTCCTTGGGGACCAGAGGAAAATTCTCTATTCGATGCGTTCGCTGCAACGGGCCTCGACCAACTACCATGCGCGATCCTCTCCGACCTCCCCCATTCTCTTCCTCCATCGAATGTCCCTCCTATCTCGGTGCAGCAAGTTGACGTGCAACCTGTGGAAGAACCCAAAAAACGCCGCAAGCGTGCGTCTCTCACGTCGGGAGTTGCTTCCAACCGCAATGATACCTTCGTCAATGCGGCCACGGTGGAAATTTGCACACCAGCGCCGGTCAAGCAAAGAGCCACCTCTTTTTGCTCCTCCGTCTCAACCGCCACGTCTTCGTCCTCGTCCCCCTCCATTGATTCCTCCGCCGACCGCTCTCGGTCTGTGGTAGGGCCGAAGCCAGCATTAGGGCAAGAGAAAAAACGCCGACGCATCCGGCCAACGTTGCTGTCTGCTGGACAGGCAGTCAGCACCAGCCCCAGCTTTACCATGGCCCATTGTGGCATCGGCAGCTTTACTTCGGAGTCTTCACGGCAATCTTGCTTCTCAAATTCAGGGGACGACTCAGGTCAGTGAGTTAATTGAATAGGCAACCTCAGGAATTCAATCCTCCCTTGGTAATCTTCGACCATGGGACGATAAAAAGCAGATAAAATTTGTGAAGCCGTCCAGGCAGTCACATATCGACCGTGCATAATATTGGAAGGTACATGCGAGGCTCTTGTGTAATTTACATTTATTACGCCACGCCGGAGAGGAGAAAAGTAGGAAGGGAAGATAAATATATACATGATACATGATGGGAGGCTATAAATGGTCTCAGATAATGCATGTGGAATGGAAAATTGAACACTGATTGAAAGATACGAAGGTGGCATTCTCCTCATCCTCCATAGTCGGACCGCTTGCGTTAAAACATTTACCCATTAGTCTGAGCGGACCAAATGAGCTATAAGATCCCGTCATGACAAAAAATATTAAAAACATTTTGCTTTTTTCAAGTGATAAGAAAAGCTTATGTTTGAGATGTGGTCCACTATTTATGCTCTCTTTGATAATAAATCACACGATACTGGACCTGCCGGATCGCTTTAAAGAAAAAGTCAGCCTCTGTAGCTCAGAGATTGCCCCTTCACCGCTTCTCTCAGATGATAATAGCATAAGGACGAAAGTGAAGAGCGCATTGGCCTAACACATAACACGGTGCGAGGAACAACATAAGGTTCCTGATGCCGAGAGCGGGTCACATTGATGGTATGTTTGGCGCAGTTCCCCCCTTCATCTAATTGTTCCTCCTTATGCGCATCTAGCATAGAGCACTGTTGCTCTTTGACCTCTTTTGGTCATTTGTAGCAATGCATCCGAATTAGAGCTCCTTGACATATTTTCCGAACTAGCTTCTCTTATTTCCCAAGTCCGGCACCTATACGACTCCATCCGCCTTGTGATCTCCTCCAATGAAAGACATAGGCATTGTCTCCAACGGTGCAAGCCCTGAATGAAAGAAAGATCAGCCAAAGGTGTGACTTTGAGGGTCTAAACACATAATTTCGAGGATTCCCAAGGTCATTTACCTACGAAATGGGCCACCTCCGAGTCCTCCGTCGTGCGTGCGTCCCGTGGCGACGCTCGCTTCTTTTCGCGCCCCAACCTCTGGGAGGTACTAGTGCCCCACGACACGTACTTCCTATCATTCAGACCAACAAATTCCAAGCATGAATATCTTTTTTGTGGCAATGTTCCACATATGATCGCTTCATCTTATTCTCCGTCGTCACGCCCGTCCAGGTTAGCACCCGCCCCACGCATCGTTCGAGATGACAAGGATACTGCTTGCATTCTCAAACTGGTCGCCGGGCTACCTGCTGTTGCTTGCATGGGCGCTGTTGGCCTTACATCAAAACCATGCCTTTGTCAGCAGAATCCCAAGGGAAGTGGGTGACATGCGGACTCGTTCAAGTGTGTCTCGCAGAAGAAAGGAAACATGGAAGTATGCTCCTTTGCCGGCGGCCACCGCCGGTATCACTTCAGGTAAGGAGTTTCATCCCTACTGTGTCCGTCTTGAGAATCGCACGGGCAATCCCAGATGTCTGCCCGGTCTGGTGGTTTTGAAGCTTTAAATGGGAGAGTATGTGTGAGGTATCCGGCGGATTTGCAAGCGAAGAAAGCCATGTATGAAACTCTCATTGTACTCATCTGATGGATGACGCGACTGAGTTTTGTGTTGGCCGTGACAGTCATTTTCATCCCTGAGGCTTAATTTTAGAAAGCCGTTACGGGAATGATGAGGCATAGTTAGCGCAACTTCGATGAAGACGCTGAAAAAATTCAGGGCAACAGTCGCGGGGGGGCATGATATCTGATACACCCTCACGATTAATCCTATCTTTGTTCGCATCGACAGTGCTGGAATCCAGCATGGCAGCGACTGCTACAGCTGCCTCCATATCAACCATGCCTTTTCCCTCTTCAACCCTCGGCTACGAGTTGAAGTCCGATTTTCCCACCCTCGACCAGGACGCTTACCCTGGCAAGCCATTGGTCTACTTGGATAGCGCCGCGACCTCGCAGAAGCCTCGGCAAGTCCTAGAGGCCATGGCCGCGTATTACGAGCAAAGCAATGCCAACGTGCACAGGGGGGTGCATGCCCTGTCCATCAGGGCGACGGACGCCTACGAAGCGGCCCGGGACAAGGTCCAGCACTTCGTCCACGCCGGTGCCCGGGAGGAGATCGTTTTCACGCGCGGAGCCACCGAGGCCATCAACCTGGTCGCCTACACCTGGGGCCTGCAGAACCTCAAGGAAGGGGACGAGATCCTGCTGACGGTGATGGAGCACCACTCCAATCTCGTGCCTTGGCAACTGGTGGCTGCCAAGACGGGGGCAGTCCTCAAGTTTGTCGGGCTCAACGACGCGGAGGGCCTGGACATGGACCAGTTTTACGCCCTGCTTTCCCCCAAAACGAAGTTGGTGGCATTTCCGCACGTCTCGAACACCCTGGGCTGCATTCTCCCGGCCAAGGACATGGCGGCGGCGGCGCACAGGGTGGGTGCCGTGGTCCTCGTCGACGCTTGCCAGAGCGTCCCGCACATGAAGGTGGACGTGCAGGACTTGGACGTGGATTTCTTGGCCGCATCCAGCCACAAAATGTGTGGCCCGACAGGCGCGGGTTTTCTCTACGGAAAGCTGGCCTTGTTGAAAGAAATGCCGCCTTGGCAAGGAGGAGGGGAGATGATCGACGAAGTCTTTCTAGAATACTCCACCTACGCGGGGCCCCCGGCCCGGTTCGAGGCAGGCACTCCCCCGATCGCCGAGGTGGTTGGGATGGGTGCGGCCTGCGACTACTTGACGAAAGTGGGGATGGAGGCGGTGGAGGCACACGAGCAGGCCCTGGGGAAGTACCTGTACGAGAAACTGGACGAGGTGGAGGGCTTGAGGATCTACGGGCCTCCGCCGGGAGAGAATGGGAAGGGACGGGCGGCCCTCGCGGCGTTTAACACGGACCAGGTTCATGCCAGCGACCTGGCCTTTTTTCTCGACCACGAGGGTGTCGCCATTCGCTCCGGCCACCATTGCACGCAACCCTTGCATCGCATGCTGCACGCAAAGGGAAGCTTGCGCGCCAGCTTGTACGTGTACAATACTAAGGAGGATGTGGACGTTTTCATCGCTAAATTGCGGGAAACGATGCACTTCTTTGGAAATTTTCAAGGGAGCGGGGGAGGGAACGCGGCTGGGGCAGGTTTGTAAGGGGGAGGTTAAAATTGGACGAAATGGAAGCAGGTGCAGCAAGTAACGAGAGCCATGGGAAGAGAGTGATGGAAAGTAGCTCGAAAAGCAGGGTGGCGGGAAAAGATTGGGAAGAAGATTGCGTTTGAGGCAGTGGGCCTCAAAGATGCACGGAAGCGAAGCGGGGAAGGGTGTTTCATAAGAAGAAGTAGGCCACGCACGAAACCTAACACTTATGAAGGTTGTTTTGAGACATCACAGTCGGAACCTCGTGACGTCTGGTAGCCACCATATCCTCGCTCGTCCGAGGTGTTTTTGGAGACGACGTCCATCCTTCTATCGGGGAGAAGGTGGCAAAGGCTCATTTCCTTGCGCGCGTTCAGAGCACTAAAGACAACCGGGCTCATTCCCCTCAATAAAATTTTATTCTTCCTTTTTCACCCCCGTCATTCATCTTCCCTCCCCAAGCATGTATGCGCGCGCATGTTACTGCTCATGTGAATAAATGTCTTTTTTTCTCAAAGACTGAAAGAAGAGGGTAGTTGGCCCCTCAACCTCAACCAAGCCGACTCTCAAACGTCACCAAGGATGTCCTTTGCCATCATTTCCTCTCCCTTTAAGCTCTGTGATCAACCTCTTTCCCATGCCATCGCGTTCCTGTCGTTGTCGCCAATGTCCAGCTTCTTTCCCATTCCAACTTCTTCAACGTTTCACACCTTTCCCGCCCTCTCTTCTCCTTCTAGAGCTCTACAGGCAACACGTCTCAATAAGCATGCCAGTCACCACGTAGGGATCCATGTTCGATGACGGGCGTCGATCCTCGAAATATCCGCACTGTGAGGGTTGTCAAAAAAGGAGAATGCCAAGAAAGAAGCTCAGATAAAGCGTAACACCAGATACCGCACCAACACCACTTCACCACTTCATCAGAAACGAAGCAAGGCGGGTGGCTCCCCGCCATCCCTTTACCCGCCAAGCTCCTGACTGACAAGACCACCATGCCCGCTTTGTCCTTCCAGGAAACCTCTCTGGTCCTCTCTGCCACACTTGCCCAATTCTCTTTCCCCTCTCCCCACGTACCCCGTCCTTTTCGGCCGCCCGAGGGATACGGCACGAGGCACCACGGTTGGCAACGCCGTAGGAGAATGAGTCCATGGAGGCTGTCTCGTGCTTGCCCGTAAGTCGACGCTCGTTCCCCTCCCCGTACGCCGCGATATGCTCGGCGTGGCGGGCCCGCAGTTTCTCCAGGGCGTCGATGATGATCGTGAAGCCCCCCGGCTTTCGCATGGGCTCCGTGGAGAAATTCGTGTGGCAGCCTGAGCCGTTCCAGTCGCCGGGAATGGGCTTCGGGTCCAAGGAGACGATGACGCCGAAGGCCTCGCAGACGCGTTGGAGGATGTATCGGGAGACCCACATCTGGTCGCCGCTCTCGATGCCGACCGAGGGGCCCACCTGGTACTCCCACTGGCCGGGCAGCACCTCGCCGTTGATACCGGAGATGTTGATCTTGGCAAAGAGGCAGGCCCGGTAGTGGGCCTCGGCGATGTGACGACCGAAGGCGTTCTCGGTCCCCACGGAGCAGTAGTACGGGCCTGGGGAAGGAGAGAAAGGGCGCTTCAGAGGGAAGCTTTGACATTGGCAGCCGAGCGGCAGCCCTCTAGTGCTCTGATACCAAGATAGCTTTGCACCCACCTCCCTTTCCTCCCATGTCCCGTTCGCTCCCTCCACCTACCCTGAGCGCCCGGAAAGCCGCCCTTCGGCCATCCGAAGGGAGTGACACCGTCAGCCTCGAAAAGGGTGTATTCCTGTCACAGAGAAAGTGCCATGCCAATAAAGCAAGGGATGAGACGGAGATGCTTGCATCATAGCATTTTCCCTCGGAAAATCGAACAAATCGCTACCCGGCCGCTGCCTTTTGAGCGCAGCTTCTCCACTACCTTGCCCGCCACCGTCTAGACTTGGGACCATGCCATACGCTTTCACCCCTCTCCGCTTCCCACCCCTCTCCGCTCTCCGCTCCTCCGGATCTCTAGCCATTTCTCACCTGCTCGATCCCGAACCAGGGGACGAGTGACTCCACCTTCTTCATCGCCTCCGCGCATCGGAGACGGGTGTTTCCCTTGATGGGAGTCATATCGGGCTTGTAGCAGTCGCACATAACGAGGATGTTGTCTCCCCCGCGGAAAGGGTCCGGGAAGATGGCCTGCGGCTTGAGCAGGACTTCCGAGTCGTCGCCAGGGGCCTGGCCAGTGGAGGATCCGTCGAAGTTCCAGACGGGACTGTAGGGTAACCAGTATTCAGGGGGGAACATGCGTGTGAGAGAGAGTTATGGTGTCACCAACTTGTGTGAGAGCCCGTTGTACGGAGGGGCATCGCGACGTCTCGGTGATTGGTAATATTGCAAGCCAGCCTAGAGCTAAGGTCCAGAGAATATCACGTCCACAGGGTATTCACGAAAGCAAGCATCAAATGAATCACATAAAATTGTCGCCTCGTCATAATATTCGGAAAAGGAGGGAGATGGAATGCGCAAAAGGAGGAGGTCATCATGGACGCCATTTTGCCGCCACAACAGGAGGCTGGATACGAGCAGTATCCTGAAGAGTTGAGAGGGGAGCACGCAGGTTCAAGCCGGCATTCCTCCTTCAAAAATTAAAGCATAGTCAATACATTATTGAAAGCCTACACGCTTGAAGTGTAATACGCTGAGAAATTTCAAGACATCACTTGATACTTACAGGTCATCGGGATTGTTTGTTTTCTTGTAGAGCGTGCGAGTTTTGCAACGCAAATCCTGGCCTGTACCACCAATCCCTGTTAAATGTTACGTAGCATAAATTGAGTGGAATTGTTGATTAACATATTACGTAAAGCTACTTTTGGCCTAGCGGTAATTTTCAAGAGCATCATGGGCGAGCACCTCCGCTTGGTCACTCACAAATGTATTCAGCCTGATAGGCCTCCCCCTGAGGCAACGCCATGAAACGGGCGAATACCTCCTCCGACAGCTGAGTGTGCATGCTAAAGAGCGTGTTGGACATTTTGAAATTGACGAAAAGTCTTCCTGTTGTTTGCTAGCGTTGGGCTTGTGTGGAGAACAAGAAGGAGGCAGTGAGAAGATCTAAAGGACATGAAATTTCCCCGGACAAGGCCAGATCAATGATTAGTAAAGCGTCTCATTATGAGCTTGAAATGTTTCTTGCGTTCACGCAGGTTTTCCATGACCTTAAAATCCACAAATCGAGTGGCGGGGGGGGGGTTGCACACGGCAGGCCTGGATACAACGCGGGGTTTTGCAAGTGGCAGTCGGCGTTAGGAAAAGTATCCAAGGCCCCTGAATCTTTAAGCGCCCGTGTCGCGAGTTGGGGCCCCGAATGTCCGTGTGCACGCGTGTCAGGGGAGAGAGCTCCATATGACATGCCCAAAAAGAACCGGAGGTACCACAATGGTCCTGATGGTGTCGCGATGGGCTGGCCGCTAACTTAAAGGGCGCGAGCTGGATGATTGGGAAAAGTCGTGGTGGCGAGGTTCTCGGATACCGCATCCTCGCCGCTTTTTGTTCGTGTCCTGTGCTTCAGCGACCCCGATCGATCTCTTCGTGCAGAATTAACACATCGTTGGACCCTTGCATAACAAGCCTTGACTACCTCCACAGTTCCTGCAGGCCATGGCGGATGCTTATTGCAGGCATGCAGCCAGGTAAAGTAGGCCTCCTTGCACGTCATTTGTCGGTCCCGCGGTTTGTTTAATGCGCTTTGTACTCCAAGGCCATGTCATCGACTTCACTTCTCATGTTTTATGTTGCCCAATTTCGCCCCGCAACTCCGTCTTTTGACTCATCTCTCCCTTACTTCAGTTTGATTGCTGGAGCATTAGGGGCAATGGCGTCCGTATTCGGCAAGTGGGGTTTAGACCCAGAGGCTATGAAACAGTTACTGCATAAAACAAGGATAGAGCCTGTCTTGTCATCCCCACCTATGCTCCTCCTTGCACGAAGCGCCTGTGTAGGAATGATGCTTCTTTGCAACATCGCTATGACCTCGTTTTTTGTACGAAGTTTACACCAGTCGGGTTCTTTACTTGCTACAGTAATCAATACTTCTATCAACTTTGTGGCGACAGGCCTTGCGGGGCATATATTCTTTAAAGAAGCGTTGTCTCTGTTGTGGTGGAGTGGCGCAGTCGTCACACTTGCTGGTGTAGTGTTGCTTGGTAGCTGCAGCCCGACAGGGGCAACAAGGAAAAAAGGCGCGGAAAAGATGGAAGAAAGTTACGTTCAGGAAATGAAACCAAGGTATCAATTGCGTAAACGAACACGCTAAGTTCCCTTTTGCAAGGGTGATGATGAGACCCTTTTAGTTACACGAAAAAAAGTGCTTCCGCAGATGAATGATTGGGAAAGGGAAAGGTATGTGGGGAAGCCGCAGGGTTCTGTAGACTATATCATAGTATGGTGAAATTTTCTGCATCGACAAAGCAATACAAAACCTGTACGAGTGCCGCAATGAACGCATGCCGCTACCAAATTTATGCCCCGTTTTGCTTTCTTCGGGCTCCTTAGACCCCATGATGCTCGCACATGCATCCTTTGCATCTAAACATCAGCACTGGACATGTTACTCGCCGACAAGACATTCCTTGCCTATCCAGTGCTCCTTCTTTTGTCATTTTTATCTTGTACACCGTCTTATCCGCCTCTGCTTTCATGTGGTCTGTATCGCAGTATCCTCAACAACATTAACATATCGCTTTCGGAGAGACATGGCACCTAGTAGTTCCGACATGTGGTTCAGGCATTACATGCATTCGTGGCGTCTTGGCTTGGCGTTGTCTTATTTCACTGGTGCACTGACTTCGCAACATGAAAGTGCTACCGCATTTTTATTCCATAGTCGCCTAGCCGATCACGAAGAAATAATTTGTGTGCAAAGGGCATTCACCCGTGTTCACGCCAGGCCCTCTCATCCGCAACAGCTTTCTGCCTCCTCAATTTTGCATTCGTCAATAAAGAGCACTCGATGGGCCCAAAATCGTGATCAGGCGTAACATTTTTCCATTTCCACCCCTGCGCTCTAACATATCTACAAGCCCCACCCGGCAAGGCTCCACCTCCTCCCCGCACATGGACATCGTACACAATAAAAATGATGCCATCCGCCTTTCAAATCAACCGATAACAGGCTCTTAACCTCTTTGATCCCCTTTTTTCCCTTTACAGAATTTCTGGCTCCTCCTCCGCGCCTGGGGGAGGCCCACACCCCTCCGATAAGGGCTCCTCCAAAATCCAACGCCGCCACTTATCCGCCATACCATTTTGCTTCGATGTGATTTTCCTCAAGTCCGCATAGGCGACGAACACGCGCGGTTCGAGCTCGTCCTTCCGCCATACCTGCTGCTCCCCCCCCTCTAGCCCGCTGCCCCATTGCCCCTCTGGGTCCAAGGTCAGTGGCTCAACCTGACACAAATCGATCTTCTCTGCTGGGAGGCTTGCGGCGTCTAATCTGTCTCTGTTATTGCTCAAAAGCACCCCTACCCCTCGCACACGGTCATCGCCGTCCAAGATGCCATGCGCGTGAGAGGGCAAAGGGTACTCAACGACGTCATACTGTTGCGGGGAAAAAGATTCTGTGCCTCGATCCACGATTGCTTGTGTATCCTCCATGCTTGCGGCAGACGCGCTGTCTCCCTCTACGCCTGTCTCGCCACTTCCGTGCGCCCCTTTCTTGAGCCGCCAACCGGCCAGCCTGGAATCAGTCAACTCGGGCAAATCGTCCAACAAATCGTGCGCCTTCGTGGCGATGCTTTGTTGCTGTGCCTTACGTGTCGCAATCTCATTTGCGCGAGCTGTTGCATACTGTCGGAAGGGACGAGGAATGGAGGCGGAGGCGGTGAGATTGAAAACGCTCTCAACTCTACACCGAGTGGGATAATACCGCGGCGTGCAGCGGGTGCGAATGTTTAAAAACCGGTGAGCGAAAGCAAGTGAAATACAAACTGGAATCGACATGACTCCTTCAGTATGCTTCCCCTCCTGGGAGACCGGTTGTTGCGCCGTCACGGGTCCGTACAGCCTCCATTCTTCCCCGCAAATCCTTGCCTCTCTCACATGAACCCTTTTACATAACAGCTACATAAATGACATACAAACGCATGTCATGTACCACTTTAACGTTGAGGATGGTACGCATTACATCATTTGATTGACTTAAAAAAATAATGCAAGACACAAGCAGCTCATTGCAGAGTATACCCCCTCAAAACGAACAGCTTCAAGTTGCGCTTTGCACTCACCTGATTGAAAGAGAAGGGTAGGAAATACGACGAAACGCCGACCAAGCCCCCAAGTAAAAGTAAGAATGTGTTTCGCATCTCTGTGAAAAAGGAAGGAATTGCATCAAATAACGAGGCATGGATGGAAGTTTCTAAGCGTGTGGAAACGTACGTGGAAGGGCGGTGGTTGGTTGGCTTGGAATGAACTCGCGGGCATTCGGGAAAAGCGCGCGAAAACAACAGACGGCAGCTACGCGTGGAAATGGGCCGACAACTAGGCTCGAGGGCGAGAAGCAAATTCCACGGAACCTTTCGTAGAACGCACTAGATTTTTGGTAGCAAATTTATGGTTGTGATGGCTCTATTAGTAGACTTGGTCTTTACAACTAGTAAGTGAAATGAAGAGGCACTTATATTCCTTGCAACAACTGGCTAAAGGTTTTCACGATCTGGACCTGTGCCATTCCCCGTGATTTGTGACATATCGAGGAGAAAATCTGTAAGTTATGATCCACAATAAAAAAAGAGCAGTAATGAGGATAGCTCATTGGCAATCTTGTAGCTCTGATCGTTATCTATTATAAAACACCAAGAATGTTTGTGGGATCATACTAAGCGAGAAGACGAAATTCGTCCTTCCACATGACTTTTATAATTAATGAAAGGAATAAGTTCCTTTTGTTCATATTTAGACATGGAGACATATACTCAGTATGTGACACGTGGAAAAACCTTCAAGGTCCCCAATTTTCCCATCGCCCCCCTCCATTACGCCCCGCATAAATAACCCTGCTGTCAGCGCTCCAAAATCTCTATGCCTTACTCCTTGTCCTACAGTATGTGTAAAAGCCAAAGAACGCTATGCTCGTAGCGTAGCCCAGGAATTGGGTCGAACTCACTAGTTCTCCGTACCAAAAAACAGACAATAACACCAACATTGCGTTCCGAGCCGTTCCCAGGACCTTGAGTGTCACGGAGTTTGTGCGTTGGACGACCATAAAACTCAGGAAATGCACCCCCACGCCCAACGTTCCCGCCGTTGCAAACAAGAGAGGATGGGAGGCAACTTGTGCGAAAGCTCCATTACGATGCATGGATGGGAACTCGCTCATTATACTCGCGCACAAGAGACAGACCGCTCCCGCTGGTGACATGAAGTACAGAGATTCGACGACTCCAAAACGAAGGGATTTCAGAAATCGCTGCACTAGGACAAGGCGAATGGCCTCCGTAAATTCGGCGGAAAACATGAGTAGCATCCCGGTTAGATTCATGTTCACCTCGCCATAAGAGGCTACGCTTGTGCCCAGGCAAATACCCATGACGGCCATACAAATCTGTTCAAAATGTGAGAACCTTTTTTTTTACTTACTTTCAATAGGAAAAAAAGGAAAAATACGTCAAGCACACAGGGCTCCCTACGACGTAACGGTTCGATGCCTTTTCCTTTTTTCCTGGTTTCACTTACCGCCGCTTCAGGGGCTTCGACTTGAAAGAGAATCCCTACCACCAGCACCATGACGGGGGTGAAGGCCTTCAGCATTTGGATGAATGAGACAGTCAAGAACATATAAACAGCATTGCCCAAGGCCAAAGTGGCTGCTTGGCATATACCCACGGGCACGATGGTTGTCAGGTATGTTTGACGTGTCATGCGGGCTTGGTTGGGCAGCTCGAAACCGCCAACACGAACGGCGAAATGGGCCACCAGAGAAGAAGATAATAGGCCCAAAGATGATAAAAACATAGGATAGTTAAAGCCATGCCCGTCAAGGTCTTTCAGGATGTGCTTGTTGAGAAGAATGAGGGTAGGGCCTGCGGAGACGTGGACGAGGTTGGGATGTTTTGTTGATGAATCAAAATATGAGGCATCTACGAGAAGTTTCCCAAAAATTTATGAATATGCGAAGACAAGGACTGCATATTCAGGTCTCGTGACGCGTGCCGCATGGTATTACGCGATTCATGCAGAGTAATGTTGAAGAGGAACACTTACCGACGGCCATGTACATGCAACACAGCAGCACCACCTGAAGTGCAGGTAAAATTTCCTTCCTTGCCAGCTTGGAGTCATTCCAGATGACCCCTCCTCCAGTTGCCGGCTGTAGACTGCTGAGGGGCTGCAATTCTTCCGACCTTTTTGTTGAAGGGTCGAGCTCTTCAGCTTTTCCGCTACCCTCACTCTCCATAATTTTGAGGGCCATTATCTTGTCAGACTGACCCACAATATCTGCATTCTTTTTTGATCTATGTGACTTCATGAATATCACAGTCTCTCTTACCAGTGGGGTGCTGCGTGCGGTGGCGTTATATCGAATCTGCCGAGGGAAACTTATGAATGTAGATGACAAAGAAGGTTTCTTATAAGGTCCTAGCGTTTTGAAATGCCAGCTTTAAATTTTTATTTATCTTCATGTATGATACAGCCAGCTGTAGCATCAGCGTACCACAGGAGCGAATGAATGGATTGTAAAATGCTACCATTCGCCTAGTCAAGCGGGCGTAACGGCTTCTAAGCATGCGATCTTCCCCGTCATTCGCGCGTTTTCGCCTGGCAATCGTCCTCGCTAAAAAGACCTCAAGGGGAATGGAAGGGATAAAGAGGGGAAAAGGCGATTATGGCAAACATGCCAAGGGCAATATATATGAAAAGGCAGTCCCAAAAAAGCTTCAACGGTGACCCAGGCAATGGATGTCGTGTGTCACGTCTCATTCGGTAAGGCTTGCTGAGTGTCCGCAACTCAGCAAGCCTTGTTGTCATTCTGGCGGCGAGAGCTACTTCACCAAAAAAAAGCTGCCGCTCAACCAATAGCCCGAACAAAGCTTGCCTAATTCGTGCACACATAATGTCATAGATTATGATGATACTCTGGACGCTCCCCGTTTATACTTTGGTGGCAGTCATAGCAATAAGCGCCGAGGCCAGTCCCGTCGACATCTTAGGAATTCCACGGTCCGCTGATCCTCTTTATGCCGCTGCCAAGGCTAAGGGGAAATTCACCTGCCAAAGCGATAAAAAGATCGTCATTCCGTTTGTACAGGTGGGCTATGGAGGCTAGGGGCGCTTGACGATGTGTGCTTGTTTTCTGTTGGATACATAGTGCATCTGGAGAGAATTTCAATGCACGGTAACGTAGTGGGGGGCACTTCTTTCAATGAATCTCAACGCATCGGACTCCACATCTCCAACCTAGGTGAACGACAACTATTGTGATTGTCCAGATGGAAGTGATGAGCCTGGCACAAGCGCTTGCGCTCCTCAAGGTCGTTTTTACTGTGTGAACGAGGGGCACGTGGGTGCCTCAATCCCTTCCTCGAAAGTGAACGACGGGATCTGTGAGCTCGCTTGCTGCGACGGCAGCGACGAAGCGCCAGGGTTATGTCCGAATACGTGCAGGGAAATCGCGGCCCAAAAGGCCAAAGAGCGAGCGGCTTGGAGACAAGTGGTGGAGGAGGGGATGGCGAAGAAGAAGCAATACATGCGAGACGCGTCGGCTATGATGGAGGCCCGGTACAAGGAGCTCGCCTCCTTGCAAGCGCAGAAGGTAGGGTTGGAGAAAAAAGTTGCAGATGCCCGCATTGAAAAGGAATCGGAGGAGGGGAAGGAAAACGTTAAACGTGACGAGGCTATGGAGCAGGCGGCGACGACTTTGATATCTGGTTTAAAGATAGAGAGCTTGGGCCAGGAAGAGTTGGTGTCCCTGCACAGAAAGCTGAAGGGTCGCCCGGGTAAGGCGTTGAGGAGAGTCTTAGAAGAGATCCGGGGCAAGGCGGGGATCGGAGGAGGTGGAGGGAGAGGAGGAGGGAGAGGGAGGCGAGCAGCGGCCCTTGTCGGACATAGCGGCCAAGGAGGAGATGGAGAAGAAAATGAAAGAGGTCAAAGAGGGCACGTTCCACGATCAGCTGGGTCCGGTGCCGGCGGAGGACGAGGACGAGGACGCGGAGGGGGACGAGGACGATGACGAAGAGATTGAAGACGATGACTATTCCCCTCCGGACGCCGCACAGGAGCCATTGGACCCTGCTTTAGTGTCCCTCCTGGAGGCAGCAGAGGAGGGCCTTGATGAGCCCTCGGCCGGTGCGGAGGCAGCTCGACAGGCGCTGAAGGATGCGCGAGATGAAGAGAGAACAGTGCGCGAACGCATCCAGGAGATGGAGGCGGAGAGCCAGGACGACTACGGTGACGGTTACGCGTTTTACTTGCTCCGGGGGAAGTGCTTTAGCAAGACGGTGAACAAGTATCGGTACGAAATGTGTCCCTACAAAGAGGCGCAGCAAGTGGAGGGCAGTGCGGCCCGTGGCACCTCTCTGGGGAAGTGGGGAGGTATGGAGCAAAGCAACGGTACAGTCGCCGGAGGCTCATCTTTCAAATTTCTCTTTCGCAAGGGACAGCAATGTTGGAACGGTCCCGAGAGATCACTGACGGTCACGGTGGAATGCGGTGTGGAGGACCAGGTAGTGAGCGTGGAAGAGCCGTCTATGTGTGAGTACGCGATGACCTTCAAGACTCCGGCGGCGTGCTCGCCCGCGCTCCTCGAGTGGGACGACCAGGAGGCAGCGGGCAGGGAGGCCTTTCATTCCGAACTTTAACCAAGACAAATGGAGAAAAAGGGACACAGGGCGAGCGGGGACTTGTATTAGAAGGCGGGGGCCACATAGAACGAAAGATTAAGAAAAAGCCAAGGTAGTCAAGACCAAGTCAAACGGGCCTCTTCGGCCAATACTCATGCATACTCCTCGTCGTTTTGCTTTTTGACAATGTCACATATTGAGATCGATTTTACCCCTCTTCCTGAAGCCGGGCTGGAAGCGTCTCCCGTCGAGGCAACCCTTGTCTAGCCCCCGGGGCCTGGAGCTTTTGCGCCGCCACGAACCCTGCCAGATTTAGCATGTGTGGCACTGACAAGGAGTGCACCAAGCCATAAATAAGCCCCGCGATGAAAGCGTCTCCCGCCCCTGTGGTGTCGACGATGTCTTCCGGAAGCACGGGCCAGGCGTCACATCTCACGAGCGTCAGTGCCAAACCCGTCGAGGGGCATGCGTAGCTCCTTGTCTCCGTCGCCAACGGCAGCGCCTCTCCCGCCCTCGGTTCACGTCTCTCCTTTTCGTTACCGTCTCCGCCTCGCTTCCCCCCTATCATCTCGCTAGGCAGGCCCATCACCATACTGCCCTTTGCGCCCAAGGTCGTGAAGACAAGTCTTGCGCGGCCCATGTCCAGCAGTCTGGCCATGCCCTCCTCTGTGCTCGCGGCGCCCGTAAACGCCTTCGGGAACACGGCGTTAGTAGCAAGAAAGTCACACAAGGGCACCAATTCCCTGAGATGTGGCCGATCTTTCTCGGCGTCCAGCATCACGGGGATCCCACGGGCATTGGCCAGCTGCGCTAATCTGATGGCGGCTAACGTATTGCGTCCGTCTAGGTGAAGAAAATCTACACCATCCAACACAGCGGGGTTGATCTCGTCCTCTGTTAAGTCCTCTGAAGGTGTATGCAAGCAGGTGCGGGTTTGACCGGCCATGTCAACAATCACGTAAGTGAAAGGCGAGGAGATGCCTGCCTTCCGGATTACATGGCGGGTGTCGAGACCGTCAATGGCGAATTCTTCCAGAATCATAGAACCGTAAGCATCATTTCCTACTTTGGTCAGTATTTCGGTGCGAACGCCCAAGCGACAGAGTCCAGTAAGAGTATTTCCGGCGTTGCCCCCGCCTTGGATCTTGAAATCGCTCGTTCGGATCTTAGCATCCGCTGCTGGATAGGTTTCCACATAAGCCAGCAGGTCAACACCGGTGATGCCCATGCCCAAGACTTTAGGAGGCTTTACTGACATTTTGATAGTGGATGTCCGCAATGGCGGGTGTAGGTGCTTGAAGATG
Source organism: Microchloropsis gaditana (assembly GCF_000240725.1). NCBI lineage: Eukaryota > Eustigmatophyceae > Eustigmatales > Monodopsidaceae > Microchloropsis > Microchloropsis gaditana. Next base: position 20,920 of record NW_005803838.1, read on the forward strand.
GAGAATTGAGGCGCTAAATTGAAGCTTACTGTTGGGGAGCAACACGGGCCGAGCAATAGTAAGTACGACAAATATGCCGGGAGAGACCGACGCATGTGATGGTGGAATAAGCGAAGGAGGTAGACGCAGGAAATGAGGCCAGAACTGTGATAATTATAGTAAATAGTCACGTTAATCATAGTGTGGAGGTCAAAAGGGCGACTCAGGAGGTCAGAGAGGCAGGACGATCGGCCTGTCGGCTCTCTCCGTAACGGTTCGAATGGGCCGTGAAATGGAAAATCATACAACAAATTGTAGGAGTAAACAATCCATTCGATGGAGCTTATGGAACTGACCTGTGAAACAACAACTAGGCTAATGGCTAACGCCACTTTTGTGGCCGAACTGGAGGATGTATTACCTGTTCAAGGTCGGAAGCAGCCGCACTCCATGATTCGGGTGAAGCGCATCGTAAGCTTAGCTCACTCACAAGATGTAGCAGATCAGCAAAAGGCAGCAACGGATCTCAACACGCTAATAGGAGGAAATGCATTCTTTCCGATGATCTCCTTCGCTCCCATGGCCCACGCATTGTGCCGATTGCTACCAAGTCATGACCGAACTGTTGTCTACTTCGCGGCTCGCGCTGCCAAGACATTACTCCTTGACGACGCATTAAGAGGACAGGCTGTGCTTGTAGGCCTACCAGCGGTGCTTCTCCAGGCCTTACAAACCTGGCAAGAAGAAACACCTTGTTTGAGGGAGATCTTGGGGTCACTGCAGACCCTTTCGTGGGATAAGCACACTGTCAAAAGCCTCATTGCCTGCCTTGCTACTGAGTACGGGCAGAGCACGGGCAAGAATACGGAGCAAGCCGGCAGCCCGGGAAGTGAAAATGCACAAGTTGATTCGATGGGCCTTATTCCATATCAACGAGGAGCTGTCCATACAAAACAGGACATAAGTAGCACCGAGGAGAGGGACGCTGGCCTGGCTCCGGCAGCGCATATAACATCTACGCAGCCCATGATGGCCGCGACCACCTCAGTCACCCTTCCCAGCGTAGGAAGGTTGGCATCGATCCTAGCCTTGCTCCAAACCAGGGACTTGGAAGTGGTAACATTGTCCCTCGCCATTGTCGCTAACCTTTGCGCCTACAGCGATACGTACCTTCTGACACATCAGGGATTTATCCATGCTGTGCGGGACGTTCTTCCTCGTGTTTTGGAGGTCGCCCAAAACCAAAGCCGACTGCTTCGTTGCTATGGAGTGGCAACATTGGCCAACGCCAGCGCCAACCCGGTGCTGTTGGGCCGGATGAAAGAATTGGGCGGAGGGGCTGTCGTGGAGAAGATCGAGCAAGAAGACTTGAAGGCGAATACGGTGGCATTCGGAGGAACTCGCGTGAGTGAATGTTGCGAGGTCGTCTTGCTGCGCCTCGCGGGTGGCAAACACGAAAGTCTTGGTGGAAGCGTTGCGAGCGGTAATCGGAATGACGATAAACTCCACGACGGCGGTGAGAGTGGCCGTGTGCTGCTCACCAAAAAGTTCAAGTTCAAATACGGAAATACGCCCACCCTGGAGCTGACCTTGGATGGAAACCAAAACCGAACAACCGTTGTGATATGCATTTTTTTGTGGGTGGTGTGTATTCTCCTGTTCCTGCAGCCTATACTCAGACCACGCAAAACTGGTGGGCTCGGCAACTGATCCGAAAGGTAGCTTGGAAAGTTATTGTATGATAAAGGAAGTATTCGTCAAAATCCGTCGCAAAATGTGAGTTCAGAGATATTCTTTCGTACGTGGGCACAGCATTGCACGTGCTCGTCACGAGATATCTCCGTGTCAAAGTTTTTCTTTGTATCTTTTGCTATGGCATGCATGCGTGCGCGTGGGCATCGCTCTACTCAAACAGTTCTTTTAAAAAAGAGCGAGGCGAGGAATACACGAACGATAGTAGCTCATTCAAACTCCCTCCCTCGCTCTCAACTTTCACACGCCCTCCACACATGTGTATCTTAACATTTTTTTGGTCAAAAGAGTTGGAAAAAAGAAGGATGAAACACACCCATTTGTTGACACAAAAATTCTCATTCAGAGTCCGGCCTACTTGAGTGGGGAGTCAAGCAAGGGGTTGGCCTCGATGACCTTGTCCAGGCTAGACATTCCCCTAGTGATGTCTCCAGCAATCAGGCTCAGCGACAGGGAGGCCAGCAACAGAACTGCCACAGCGTTGATCCCATTCTCCAATTGAGGCGACAACCGTTTCCCGCGCAAAGCCTCCAGAAGCACAAAAATCATCTGGCCCCCGTCCAAACCCGGGAAAGGCAACGCGTTCACCACCGCCAGGTTGATGCTGATAAACGCCGCGAACTTGATCAAGGCGAGCTGGTCCACTGCTGCTAAGTCGGCGCCCACTTGCACAATACCCAATGGGCCTGTCAAGCCCTCCATGCCCGCGGAGGAAAAGCGGCGCAAGGAAGAGGAGGCTTCCCGCAGCATGGCACCAAGCTCTTGAACTGAGTACTCCAAGGCCTGTGCAGGGTCTTTGGCTTTGATCAGCTTCACTTTTTCAATGTGCGCCGCCATCTGGACACCGATGCTGTTGCGGCCCGTTTCCGGATTCAACTGAGGGGTTACCGTTTTCAACAGTTCGACTCCTTTGCGCCGAAGCTGCAACTCAACGGGCTGGCCGTTGGACTGGGAGATGAGGGAAACGGCACCATTAAGCCCTTTCTCGTCCCCGCTCACCTTGTGCCCATTCACAGCCAGGATCAAATCTTCGGGTTGGATGCCGGCTCGGGCGGCCGGGCAGTCCTTCTCGACCAGGCGCATGACGTAGGGCCCATCGCTGAACTGAGGTCGAGGGAGGCCGGTGGTGGCCACAGAGCCGAGGAGGAGGGAGAAGGACAAGAGAATATTTGCGATCACCCCGGCAGAGATGACGATAGCTTGCTGCAGGGGGGGGCGATTTTGCAGGAGGTCCTTATCCTCGTACCGGATCATGTCCCCGTCGTTGTCGATCTCGTAGTGGGGGGGAAAGGACACAAAGCCGCCCATGGGGATCGCCCGCAGCGTGTACTCAATGTCGTCGTCCTCTGGCCCCTCCTTGAAGGACAACAATCGAGGACCAAAGCCAATACTGAAGTTCCGCACTTTGATGCCCTGGGAGCGGGCCCCGATGAAGTGCCCCATTTCGTGCACTGCCACGATCACTGCCAGGACGAGGAGGGAGGTCAGGTTGTTGGTGATGCCCGAGAGGGGGTTGCTTGCACCCGCAGCCACATTGACCGCGGTCGAGATGCTCTCCGGGTCCAAGGCAGCTTTAACGGGACGGTCGTGCCTCGCGGGAAGTCGAGGTCTCAAGAGCTTGCTTCCGAGACCATGCGCAAGCGTGGACTTGGTCCGGCTCACGGCTTGGAAAGCAGGGGGGCGAAACGCCAATATGCTCCCGCTTAAACATAGAAGTCCAGTGGCAGCCGCAAAGACGTGGCAATGACGCCGCATGGTTCTTCTTAACGCGAGGACGCACGTCTGGGTGAAGGGGTGAGTCTATGGAAAAACGGTGACGTAAGGAGGGTGTAGGGGGAGGATGTTAGCCAAAAGAATGGACACTCCCTGCTTTTATGCCAAACTGACAGTGCAACACGTGATAATAAAAGTCTTTCATAAAACGTGGAACACTTTTGATCGGCTCAACGTGGATCAACTCAGTCAGACCACAACATCTCTTCGCGTCGTCAGCTTTTTCGATCCCCTCTTCCTCAGCTACTTCCCCTCCCCCTTCCTTGCATGTAAAAACACGAATATCGGCCCGTCTCGCGTGTGAGCAAAAATCAAGTTGCGGCAATCTGTTCATCTGTTATTGCACCGTATCGTTGCAGGCGACCGAGTGCCCTAATTGTCCACGCTTCTATCAGGAACGAGTCAGAGGACAGACGCTGGCGAGATCGCTATTTGATAGCCACTCCACCTTTCCCTTTACACACCCAAAAAAAAGTGAACCAGCCATGGACCCTTTCCTGCACTTGTCCCGAATCCACACACAGGTCAGTACAGGATGTTTACCGGACTCATGGGAAGCATGATGGTTCCTGCATAGATCTACGACGGTCAGGTGGCAATCTGCTCGCGACGAGAGGGGCAGTGCATCGCCGGACCTCACTTTGTTCCACCTGCCCGTCACCTTTTGGAGTCTCGCCCGTTTGCCTTCCTTCCAGAACGATGACGACCCCGTCACCGTCTTCATCGACGACGACGCGAGGACGACGGCTTTCCTCCCTGACCGAGTTAATGGACGCCGTGGGCAGCCTGTTTCCCCATCCCGTCCAACACATGCAGTCAATGCAGGCTCCTCCCTCCGCGGTGACCCGTTACCACTCGATATTAAAAACAGAGACTTCTCGACTCCTAGGGCAAGCAGATAAAGCAAAAAGGGCTCTTTCAGCACTTGAAAAAACATCTCTTACCGAGAAAAATCAACTTTTGAGGACGGGGGGCCGGAAGCATCTCGGTTTGTGGCGCCACCATACCTCGCTGAGAAGGGCCTTGCTGGAACTGGAGCACGAACAATGGAGACAAGCTGCGACAATTTTACAGAAACAGGAATTGATAGTGCTGTCCTGGCTTCGGGAGGTCAATGCCAGGAAGGAAAAGGTAAAAAAGGGACCAAGGGGAACAGGGGAACAAGAGAGGGAGGAGCCAAAGTCCTCTGCCATCATGCGACCGCCAGCTGAGTTATTAGAAGCCGATAGTGGCGTCAAAATATTGAAGAGACGGCGATTTTGCCTCGCACGCCTGTGCGACCAGGCAGAGAAAGCCATGGGTAAGGTGATAGGGGAGACAGGGTGGGCGGGTGCGGAGGGCGGGGAAGAACGGCGACTGAGGCTGTTGGGCTTAATCGAGGAGGCCCAGGCGCTGTACTTGGACGATGGAGACGCCGTAGACGTGGTGCATCCTGTGCGCGATGTCACCGGGCCGGAATCCTCTGGCATCTCATCCTCCACGGGGGCTTACACCTCGAGGCCCCTCCTGGTCCCCCCTGACTCCTCCTCCTCCCCGCTGCCTTGTCGCCCCTCTCCTGCGACCTCCGTGCCCCCATCGACCCAATCCTCCGTCAACGTGCCCCTGCTGCCGAGCTGCAGCCAGCCTGGACCCCGTCAGGCCCACGGCGTGATGGGCAGGCGGCGGCAGCGCGTAGAGGCTGCTTTCGCCTTTCTCTTGGAGGATCAACGCTACCGGGAGGGTCGACTCCTGGACAGATGGCTGACGTTGCTGGAAGAGAGCGCCAGCCAGAGCAATGTCTCTGCTGCCTCTCGGACGCGAGGTGAGGGCCAAGGAGGGCTCCCCGGTGCCGTCTCGGCGCTTGGCCGCTCCCTCCCCACCACCACGACTGCGGTCAGCAACGGCAGCGGCAGCCCCCGGGACACGTACCTCTACACGCCCCGCTGCATCGTTGCCTTCATCAACTACTTTGTGCACGACCGGCTCCTGGTTCCCTATGCCCTTCCCCCCGCCCTCCGCCCCGCCCTCCTCGGGCTCATGCAGGCCCTGGTGTTCCGCCGAGCCCGACGTGCGTCCTCCGGGTATGTGAAAGGCGGCGACCAAGTCTTTCCCGAGCTCAACAAGCAATGGCGGGAGCAGGTACAGGCAGCCCGCCGCCTGGACGCCACCGCGCTGGGCGTGCCCCCCCCCTACCTGTGGGGGTGCCCCTTCCCGGAGACGGCCCGGGTTTTGAGCGAGATGGCGCTCTCTATGACGCCCTTGGAGATGACGGAAGCCCTTTTAAGAGCTGTCAGGTGCTTGCACCACGAGGCAGGTGCTGCAGCGGTAAAGGCGCAGAGGGAGGGGCGCCTTCAAAAATTGCAACGGGCAGGTGGAGAAGGAGGAGGGGAGGGAGACCGGGAAGCCAGGACGGCCGAGTCAGAGCCCGCGCATTCCCTGCCGGCGGATGTGCTCTTCCCTTTGCTCGTGTATGCCTTGGTGCAGTCCGAGTGCCCGGATATTTTCTCCTGCCTCTACGTGCTGCGGCACTTCGCCTCCGGAAATCACGTGGGAGAACAAGCCTACTATTGCACTACCCTGGAGGCGGCCGTGGCTCATATTTTCTGGCTGCCCGTAGGGGAGGAAAGGAGGAGGGAAGGGGGTAGCCACGTCGCCGCGGAGGACGAGACCGGGGGAAGGGAAGGAGGATTGCAAGAGGCGGTGGAGGAGGAAGGAGGGATGGAGGAGCCAGTGCTTGAGGACTTGGGCCCGTCCTTCTCGGTGGAGGAGCAAGAGAGGGGCCTGCAGTTCCTGGACGAGTGGTTGGCGGCAGAAGCGGCGATGGAGGAAACCATGGACATTTTGGAACAAGACGGATGGTTTTGAGGGATTGGAGTGGAATACTCGGAAAGCCTTAATCATGGGCAGCTTGTACCGGCGGGGCTCACTCGAGGCAGTACTTTCAGTTCGTTTCTTTTCCGCCCTCTCTTTGAGTTACCTGCAATCCCCAACACCACACACCGCCATTACTGTACATGCTCCCCAGAGTGCCTACCTTCCCTCTCTCTACACTTTTCTCGTGCCTATTCCCGCGCCCGGGGAGAAGCGGAGCAAGACAAGAAGAGGTAGCTGAAGGCCGACATGAAGAGCTGGCAGTCCACACGGTCCATGACCCCGCCGTGTCCGGGTATGCTGTCGCCGAAATCCTTCGTCCCCGTCGCCCGCTTGGCGGCGGATGCCAGAATGCCCCCTATAGGTGCCCCGAACGAGGCGAAGGCAGCCAGGATCAGCGCCTGCCAGTCCGAGAGGGACAGCAGCCCCCCCAACGCGCGGGGCACGTCGTCGGGCGCGGGCCCCAACATGGTTCGAAGGAGCCGTACGAGGAGCGGAGCACTGGCCATGGTCAGAACTGCAGCCCCCCAGAAGCCCTCCCAGCTCTTCTTGGGGGAGAGCTTAGTCAGAGGGGTCTTCCCCAGGGGCACTCCCACCAGGTAGGCCCCGATGTCGTTCACAACGACCAGGAGGACGGAAAGGAGGAAAGGGCGGACGCCCCATTGTTTGAGGATGGCCACGTACCCGGAGCCCAGTCCCACAATGAGAAAGAGCGCGAAATGCAGACCGGCCAGATGCGCGACTTGGCGCTGAAGCTGCTCCCCTGGGCCCTTGGGTGTGATGGACCCTCCGAGCAGGCAGACGTAGGCAAGATACTGCACAAGCCGACGCCCCGGCCAGTACCAATGCAGCCAGGATGGGAGTAGAGAGGGCATGAGAGTCTCGCCGTAGGCCCAGGAGTGGCCGGTGTTGAAAGCGAGGACGAACCACAACCATCGGGACGGCAGGGAGGACGGGAGGCTCAGTCCTCGGTCCAATAGCTTGGCCACCTCATTGTAAGCACCAGCTTGAGCGCCGATCACAATCAGCTCCAGGCCTTTTCGCTGACCGACGTAGGTCATGGCAGCAGTCAGCCCCAAAAGCGTCACCGTGCTGGCGACGCGCGTGCCCCAAGAACCCTTCCGACTTGAGATACGACCCAGGACGCCGGGGTCCTGAGGAGGTGCTCTCAAGGCGTTCGACGGGGCGCCAAACAAGGCCCCGCCTCGGTGAAGGAGATCTTTGTGGGGAGAAACTTTCAATGGAGAGGGTGCGACGAGGCACAGGAAGGAAAGGGAAAGGATTAACTGGCATATCACCCGCCCCGCCATTCCACCTGTCCGTTTGCGGTGGTAGTCTTGTGAGCCTAGAAAAGTTGTCACGCATCAAAAAGAGCTTCTCAGTTTTTTTGGAAAGTGTTCAAGAACGTGACAGCATTATTCGATCGAAAGCATGACGAGGACACACGATGGTCACCTAGCCGGTGATCAAACGACACACGCCGGTCGTGGAGGAGGCAGGAGGTTGGACTACCTGTTGCCAACCTTGCGCCCTGCTATGCGATTGTTGAGCCACGGGCATGATCGATGGGGGTATTCATGACCGCTTATACTTTGCTTGAATGCCCAGGCGTTGAAGACGGAAAAGATGACGGACAACCACCAATGATGGTGAATGGCATTACGATCTCTTTGTCTTATCGCCCATGTTGAGCGCTGCTGATGTTCAATACGTTGCATATATCGTACCTCAATACCCAAGGCGTTCATATTTAAAAACACAGGGCATGCGGGATAGAACAATCTTCTCTTTGGTCCCGTGTCTTTTTTCATCTGCTACCGCCGCAGTTGCTGTTATTTCTGCTGCCTCCGCTGTTTCTGCCTGTGGAAGCTCCGTGGCCCTTTTCCACAACAAAGCGTCACCACGGCAGTCTTTCGTGTATTACAGTCCTTTGCCGACCAAAAGTACCTTTGCCACGACGTTGAAAGCAGAAAGAAGAATGAAAGCAAGCTCTAGTGTCCCTCAGCCGACTTTAAAGACCAAGCTTTTGACCTTGCTCTTCGTGAGGCGGGCAAACCCAACAACGAATGTCAAAGAAGTACTCCTCGGAATGAAAAAGAGAGGATTCGGGCAAGGAAAATGGAATGGTTTTGGAGGCAAGGTGGAGACTAATGAGACGATTAAAGCGGCTGCTTTGCGTGAGCTGGAGGAGGAATCATGCTTGAAGGCCTCGGATGCAGAACTGAGGGGAAAAATCACCTTCACATTTTTGACCATTCCCGAGGTGCTGAAGGTCCACGTTTTTGAGGCACTGGGCCCGATCGAAGGGGAGCCTCAGGAGACAGAAGAAATGAAACCACAATGGTACGCCGAAAGCGAGATCCCGTATGAGAAAATGTGGGCGGACGATAAATATTGGTTGCCCTTGTTCCTCGAAGGGAGGCGGTTCAAGGCTCTCTTTGAGTTCGACGACGAAAGCACTTTGTTACGGTACGATCTAGGTACGGTGCCTGAAGGAGAGGAGTTGTGACAATGAGGTTGGTGGAGACAGCAGAGTGGAGCACGGTAGGAGTAGTACTTATGCCTGGCGTGTGGAAGAGCAACGGTGTGGAACGGGCGCGTGGGGCAACTCCCCTAATGGGACCACGCACTCCGAAAGAGCGATGATAAAATAAAATGTTTCGAGTCATCGAGGTACACATGCGGCCCCTGGCTCGAGGGGAGTCTTACAGGAAGCAAGCGTTGATGAGGCCGGGGCCCTGTGTGGGAAGTTCCGGGAGTCTTGTCCCCCTTTGATTTGATTGCGACCGCCACCCCTATCTTTAGCATGCCTTCTGCCTCACACTTATCCTTCATGCTTGTAAATGCGACAGATGCACCAATGGGGCGGGCCCTCTCTGCCCCCCTGTAGCCTCGCCCCTGCCTTCTTATCCACGCCTACACATGTCCTCTCCCTCATTGCCAGGGCAAGCAAATCCTCTTCTCTATTGTGACCTTCCCATCCCCGACTAAACCGCGGGATCTTCCTTTCCTTCTCCCGCCGTCGCCACGTTGATGGTCGTGCCCCGCCGGATCTGTCCCCACCCGATCAAGCGCCAATGCTTGTCGACTCTTCGACTCAAGGCGATCTTCTCCCCCTCCTGCGTACACACTGGTTGCGTCAACAGAATTTTCGCATAGTCCTCCCTCCGCGCCGCGTCCTCCCGCAGCCCTAATACCTTCCCGCCCGTGGCCGTGCTCCCAATGTTCACCATCAAAATCTCCTTCGCTGCCAGTTTCTGCACCTTCGCTTGTTTTCCTCCGTCCTGCGTCTTGACCCCCAGAAGCCGACGCAACAAATAGTAAGAGATCTCCACCTCCGTGTACACATCCGGTAGTTGCCCTCGCAGGCCCAGAACTTGTCCCACCAGACGATCGGCCCGTGTCAGGGTGGGGTCAATCCGGGTTCCTACCCCGATCAAACCCCCGGGCACCGCGAAGTCCAGCTCGTTGTGCTCCGCGAACAAGCTTGTGATCTGGCTGAAGATCGGGACGCACTTGACGTTGCCTTTCGCGTCCTTGGTGACGATGCCCGGACGCACCTCGATTTGGTCTCCTACCCGCAGCACTCCTTGCAAGATACTGCCGCCCGCCACCCCCCCTTTCAAATCCTCCACCAGCTCCCCTGGCTTGTTCACGTCGAAGGAACGAATGACGATCAGGCGGGGGGAGGAGGTAAAGTCCCGGGGGGGGACGGGGATGCGGTTCACGAGGTATTCGCACACGATGTCGATGTTGAACTTTTTAACGGCCGAGATCGGAATGATGGGCGATGCGTCCGCGACGGTTCCGGCGACAAATTTTCGGATCTGCATATTTATAAGAGATAAGCAGAGGGCGATGTGGGGTCATGGTGGGTCCAGTGGCTTGTGAGACGGAGCGCATCACGCACCCACACGGGAGAGAACCAAGAGTGTGAAGAACGGTGGGATCGAAGAGGGTAGAGAGGAGGCAGAGAAACACCGAAAACACAGATACTCCTGGCGGGCAGAGGAAATGACAAGGACTAAAAAGGAGAGAACCTGAAATGGGCACCCACCTGATCGTGTTGCATGGAGGCGTCGGCGGGCTTGACCAGGTCCACCTTGTTCTGGAGGATGATGATGTTCGCCAAGCGCATGATCTCCACGGCCGCCAGGTGCTCCGACGTCTGGGGCTGGGGACAGGCTTCGTTCCCCGCGATCAAAAGCAATGCCGCGTCCATGACGGCCGCGCCGTTCAACATGGTGGCCATCTGACATGGGGGAAATGAGAGGGAAAGGTCTTGTCAGACGCTTGGCTGCTCTGACCAATCCCACGCTCCCACAATGCCCTCAGAGGCGGGTGAGATCCCCTCTGCCTATTGGCACCCCGACCACTCTTTCTCCCTCCTTCCCTCCCTCCTCCTTACCAAAATATCATGGCCGGGGCAGTCCACAAACGAAACGTGCCGTTGCAGCCTCCACGTCTTGCCGTCCTCCTCGAAAACGTCCGGGGCCGAGGAGCCCTTGGCCCGGTAGTTCCCAGGCACGCCCTCCTCCGCCGGATCGCATTTATAGATCTTAGCGTTGGCATACCTGAGTAACGGGGATGGGGGTGGAGTGAGCGCCCGTGAGTGCCCAAGAGGCGTACTGCCACAAGCCAAATCGATCTCCCCATGACAAAGTTGACATCGCCCCGTCACTGAGATCATTCCCCCCGCCCCCTCTTCCACCCGCGTCAACGCCTCCAGGTCAAACCCCTCCTCTGCGCTGCCACCCACCCCAGCTTGATGGTGATGTTCCGCTCCAGCTCGGGCTTGGTCCTGACCGTGTTCACACCACTGATCGCCTTCACCACGGTCGACTTCCCGTGAGCGACGTGTCCGATTGTCCCGATATTAATTGTAGCTTGCTTGGATATGACCTCAGGGGTCAAGGGCGTCAGCGTGGACGGGTCTGGGACAGACTGCGGATTGAAAAGAGGGGGGGAGGTTGTGAGACGAGGCCTGCGGCACCCTCAGGGTGGCGGAGGTTTCACAACAAAACACAAGCCAGGCTCAGATAATGATCAGACAAGAAGTGCTCAGATGGTTTTACGTTGGAGCTATAGATTGTAGAGTAAGAGACCGGCAGGTGCTTGAGACTCCAAAAGAAAACGAAGACGAGGAAGAGTCAATTTCAGCGTTTCTCAGGACAGACGAGAGTCGTGCAGCTTCCGTATGGCCCGATGTAAGAGGCGGACAGCGCAAGATGCAATTAAAAGATAGTCTGTCGAGGGAAAAGAAACGCAAAAAAAATCCAAAGCATCATTACCAAAGGACTGCACGTACCATGATCTCGAAAAACCTGAGGGAAGTAACGGCACCCCGTCCTTTTCAGGAGCGAATAGCTACCTGCCGCTACTCCGGCGTCGAACTTCTACTGATTGATTTGACTGCGCTTGCCTCTTCAAGGCCGCTGCCAAACCTCGACCTGTTATGGTGAGTACGTATTCAAGGACAAGTGAGAAGAAGCATCAGACACGATACGATGACGGGTGGAGGCAGGCTTATGAGATACTCTTCAGCAGCTAAGCATGACAAACACAGTTAACACTCACTAATAGACAGCAAGAATAATCCTTACAGGTATTCGTAGGTCTTATGAATCGGATGCACCACCGAAAAGTAGAGGTAGACTCGCCACTTTCAGAGCTCCACAAGCCACCAAGACCCTTCGACTGGCACCTGCTACTTCTTTTTTTTTCGCGCCAAATTCCGCACCAGGCGCAACGAGGCCAATTTTGGTTGACTATGATTGTAAAACGACCACAGTCCCATGCATCTTCTAAGTACTATTAAGGGATGTTTGGTATTGTTTATCGTCGTGTCTTGAGAGGACCCTCATACTAAACTAAAAAGATGCATCAAGTTATCTTAAAGCTTTCGCGCCACATTTGCTTCGGGTGGAGGCAAGGGCAACGCAATTGGAGTGCAACAATCACGAAAAGCATGGCTTTGTCGCAATACTTTATGACTTAAGTGTCTCATCTCTTGCACCCAGGAAATAAGTATTCGATAGTCCTTTGTAGAACACAGCCTTTTTGGATGACGATGCGCAGGACCGCACCATCATCAGGGCTTCCCCTAGGACTGTTACTGCTCACGTGCCTCGTCACCTGCAGAGGGTTTGCTTTCCAACCGTTAGGCGGCAGTCATGCGTCGACACTGCATAAGACTAAAGCTGCAACATCGGCTCCTGACGATGTGAGCGTTGCTAAGGTTCGTAAGGAAGGTAAATAGCAATGAAAAAGTAGAAAAACTATCAGGGATACGAACTGGGCGAGGTGCAGGTTCAACACCGTTCGTATGGCGAATAATGTGCGAATACGACAAAACTGATTTCATTCGATTTTTCTTAAAGCAGCGTACGGCAGCGTTGATGGTGCCACCGCTCCCTTCCCGGTCCGGGCGGGAAGGAAAAGGCGAGGGCGGACAAACCCAGCTGGGAGCCTCTCCCACCTTCTATCTTGCCCGCTTTGCCATGGCTCTAGTCCCTTCCTCTGTCACAGCTCTTGGCATTGGGTTTGGAGCGTTGGCACCTGCCCTTGTGGCGCCTGTGCCTGCTGTGCACGCTCAAACAGACACAGATTTTAAGGTCAGTTGGAGGACAGCCGAGCGTCCCCATTGGGACCGATTGATATTGGGTGCGGGAGTAAAATTGACAGAACCTCTATCAATTTCCCCACTTCCTCACCTCTCATGTCCCAGATCAAGAAAGGGTCAGCCTCAACCCTGAACAGCGGGACTGTGAAGACCATGACCCGTGGGGTGAATATCGAGAATGCAAATTTTGAGGGAAAGGACTTGACGGTACGGTATAAGTGTAGACAGGAGGTTGTGACGGGACTGAAACGAAAAAGCTCTAAGCATTGACTTGAAGGCCATGGGGTATCAAATGGAGAATTTTAAGGAAATTGTTGCCGCTGCAAATAAGCTTGCCATGGACGGCCATGCCTCAAATTATAATACAGACGGTGAGCTTTCAGCAGTCACTGGTTCGTGATGGCAATTTCCGGGGTGCCAAGTGCTTATCTGCCTCATTTTTTGATGCAGACCTGTCAAGTAAGTGCTAAAACTCTTGGGCAGGTTTGAAAAGGGAAGCATCACTGACCGAAGATGGAATGACGGGCGGTTATCTCTCGCTTTGCACGATACCGTCTGGTGAGCATTCAACGTGACATCAGATATTTGAGCATTTTTTGATGGATTTCTCGTCAATGCCGCCCAGACGCGGATTTCACGGGGGCGAACATGGATCAGGCCAATCTTGAGCTGGCGAACCTGAAGGGCGCTATTTTCAAGGATGCTATGGTGCGAGAGGCTTATGTTTCGGGAGCTACACGTTTGACAGGTAAGGTTTTAGGATACGTAATTGAATTCTTGGTTGGAGACTATGAAAAATGCACCGTGATGTTTGACCGCAGTTGAAAACAGTGTGGACAAAGGGGATCAATACCCGCATGATGTACGAGGATTTCTATGGTTTGCGAGGTATATATGCGGGTCACGTTCACCCCTTGGTTGACAAGTGTGTGTGATGTTGAGGGCATGACTGTCACCACACATATGTGCTCACTTCTTTTCCCTATTGCTGCACATTTTATTATTTTGTAACTCATATGAACAGATATTCAGATCGAAGGTAGTGATTGGTCTGGCACGTTCCTCCGTAAGGATCAGCAAACATACTTGTGCAAGCGAGCTTCTGGTGTGAATCCTATCACCAAAATTTCAACCAAGGAAAGCCTTCTCTGTCCGGAGTAGAGGAGGTCGAGGATATTGGCACAAAATAGTGAGGAGAGGATAAAAGGGTGTTGGGTGATGGTGGCTACAGGACATCATAAGTTTAATCTAAAGCGGACTCATCAAGATTGGTTGAAATTGTGATCGAAAAGTGATTCAGAGGTGAAGCATGTTGGGGTTGTGGATAAAAGGCATAAAATCTCAATTCTCTGACGCAATTGCTTCCACTTTGGGATTGCAACTCTTGTCTTTATCAGTGTCCTGTCCGTTTTAAGGGCCAAAAATTCATTGTGTTTATTATGTTGAGAGGAAAACCCAGTGCTTTGTGGGCAACATCTATAATTTTTTTCCGACCTGAATCATGCATGACCGTAGCGTCTCCAACCGTCGCTCAGCCGTTTCTCTTACGAAACGTTTCTTCCACGACATGTCCTGATGGTTGTGCGGTCCTTTATGTACGCTTATCAATCATCCCACAGGCTGATATAAATATTTAAAGTTGATCCGCAGGTAGTTATTTCGATCCACAGTTGTCCGTGCTTCGGATTCAACCCCCGTCAAGTATGGCGTGAGGCGCGGTATTCTTTCCCTTCTTTCTAGCATGAATAAATACATACAAACATATTGATACCCATATCGTTGACATGCCAACCAGACAGCAATTTTGAGTGTATGCTGCCATTGGCATCGCAGTGGCGGTCTCGTTCTTCAGCATCTCCACATCGTCAAAAACTATCGGCAGGCCGCGGTTACTCCACTCTTGGACCAATGCAGCAACAACAACCCACCCGCCTGCAAGAGACACTTTCTAAAATTCCTTTATGTACTACTTTAACAACCCTTTTGTGTCTAATTCTTCAGCTGTGCGTCGTCATTTTGGGATGGAACGTGAATTTATTCTCCATTTCATATGCTGCAGTGGTTTATGATCACGAGTACTACCGGCTTTTCACCAGCGCCTATTTCCATCTTGGGCTCTTCCACATTGCCATGAATATGCTGTCCTTTGTTGGTATCGGAGCATGGCTTGAAATGCGGATGGGCACCATGTATTTTTTTCTCACGATCCTCTGGTCCACCATTCTCACCAATTCATTGTACATTGGCATCTGCTCATTCCTTGGTAAGTAAAGGAAAAGGTCCGGTGGCTACCAAAATGGACTCACGCAAATGCTGAGATAGACAAATCACTATTACAATGCACATCTTCCCGAGATTAATGCCTGGTCCCACCGTTTCACAGCCGCGGTCACAAACCACCAGCAGTGGCTCTTCTACGCAAGCGCAGGCTTCTCGGGAGTCATTTTCACCTTGGCCGTTCTTGAATCCCATTCTTCCCCGCCCAATGCCACGCGCTCTATCATGGGCATGTGCCAAGTTCCGGCGCGCGCTTATCCCTGGGTGTTGCTGATCATCATTCAACTCCTTCTCCCACGCATCTCCTTTGTCGGCCATCTCTCAGGCCTGCTGATCGGAGTCTTGCAATCCTACGGCTGTCTGGCCTTCCTCTTCCCGTCATCCGGCAACTTGAACCGACTAGAGCGCAGTCCGGCATTTGCATGCATGACTCGGTGCCCACAGTACATGCTTTGCCCCGACGAATCCGATCACGTCCTGCCCCGCGGCGTGGATGTTTTGCAGTGCTGTCCCTGCTCCTCCCGAGCCAGCAGCAGCCCGCGTCGATTCGTCGGCAGCGGCGTGTCGGGGACTGCAGCAGGATCTGCAGGAGTGGCAGGTGGTGCAGTAGGGTCGTTACCTAGCACTGTCCAAAATCCACCGACGGCCACAGTGGCCGCGGGCGCGACGAACCAGGCCTCGCCAACGCGGCTGGGGGGTGCTGGAGGATGGAGTCGTCTGGGAGATTCGGGGAGAATGGGAGGAGAGGAGGATGTGGAGATAGCCTACGATGGGCAGCAAGTGGGGGGTGAAGGTCAGAGGCAGATGGTCTTGTGAATTTAAGGACTGAGGGGGTAGGGGGCGCACGTCTCGGTAGGAGAGGAAGTGTAAAAGGCAAACTACAGCACGTGTAAAATTTGCGGAGCAAAAACACATAGCACGCGAAGTGGAAGTTGGAGTTATGAAAGTGCGATCAAGAAGACGCAACCCGACGGTGGGGCCTCACTTGACCCTAACCCGACGGTCGGGCCCCACTTGGTGTCTGCTCTCAGGAAAACGAGGTACTGGCCTGCTATCGGAATGGAATCAAAGCACTCGACCTCAATGAAAGAAAAAAACCCGTCTATCTTGCCGTCGATGATTTGACAGTATACTTTCTTTATTAATATAATATGCCGCGAGATCATTTACAGTGCCGAGCCTTTCTCCTCATTTTCCTTTCCCTGTTGCCGATATCCACAGAACCACGTGGCTGCACCCGCTCGCCACTTGCTCGTAGACAGGATTGCACCTAACCTGCTGGACTGGTCGAGGATGCCCCTCCAAGCGGTGCACGATCCCATCCATCGTCCTCTCCTCGCCGGCGTCGAACACACAGACATTCCCATCCTCAGAACCCGTCAATATGTGGCCGGCGTCCGGCGTGTAGCAGGCCGTGATGTCTAATCCTCCGGTATTCCGGTACCCTGTTAGAAACCGCGTAATTTGCAGATCGTAGGTGTCAATCACCAGCGTCATCCCCGCGCGCGTCGAGACCAACAGGTTTTTCCCATCGGCGCTGAAATGCATATCCGTCCATGGGGCTTGAACCAGTTTTCGAGCTACCTCCGGATCGATGGTCGGTTGCTGCTGCTGAAGCGTCTCCCGAAGCTCAGCTTCAGAGATTCCGAAACTCTCGAAAGCTCCCTCGCTGAACTTTCGAGCGTCGTACAGTTTAAGTAAATGCCTGTCGTGGACCTGGGCACACGCCGCGAACACCAAGCCAGAGGGATCGAACTCCGCCAAGACGGGCTGAGCATTGTGATTGCTGCCACCATCGCCACCAATACTGCCCAAACCCAAGCATTTGGGCTGCTGCAAGGTCCAAATGCGCACAGTACCGTCCATTGACGCGCTCAAAAAGCGGTCATCTGTATACGACATGGCGAGTCCCGTCACGCGCGCTTCATGCCCGGAGAAAAACCGGAGGTACTGGTTGTCGTACAGCGACAAATATCGGATGTCATGTGCCGAGGACCCCGTGGGGGCCGCCGCTTGGTTAGTGGATTGCCGGCTGCTGCATATTATGCCCTGGGGATGGTGTGTGAAGCGGGCCAGCTCCACGCCGTACTTTTTACAAAAAACTTTTTTCCGTTCCTTACCCTCCAGGGCATTGATTAATCGCACACTATCGTCGTCCGATGTTGCTACCAAATACTCCCCCTCTCGATGGTAATCTAGGCAGCTCACAGGCGCTGCGCCCGCTACAACGCAGCCTCGTTCCAGTTCCCGCACACGCACTGCTTCCAGTGCACCGCCACTCCGGGCCCCGCTCATGAAAGAAGGCAACAGCAAGGATCTGGATGTGGTGTAGATGATGACATTGTGTGCGGTGGAATCGTCAGGTACACATAGTTTCCATGATGGCATGAAAATCTCATGGAAGGAATGAGTGTGGCAGCTCCTGTGCCGCCTGCCTAGTGGGAGGTGGAAAAAAGCGATTGGACTATCGACCACGAATATTTCTTTTTACGAGCTTTATTCCTGTCTCGCAGACTTCCGCCGGGTTTCAAGACTTACACAGCACTGTGGCAGGAGCGAGAACACAGCAATATACACAAAGAAATTTCGAAGCAACCGCGGATAATCCCTCAATGGAGGTAAGTGACTGCGCTCAGGAGACATACGCGTTGCTATTTTTTTCATCTTTTCTCCTTCATTCCTTCCTCCTCCTCCAATTCCAAAAATCACATGAAATGGACAGAAATTTACCAAGTGGGCCGACAAGGGCACGGGAATAAACCCATTTTTGCCCCAACGTCGCGCTGCCTCCTCCTTACCGTCCAAGGTGGCATCCGGCCTCCTAGCCATTGTCCTCATCGCCGTGCGGCTGCCTTTGATCCTGCTCACTCTGACGTGGTTTTTGGCCTTGTCCTTGCTTACCAAGCCGTGGTTCGATATTTTGACAGGCGCGCTTTTCACGACATACGCATACCTAGATGAAGGGCCCTCGAAACCCATGACCCTAAGCCCCCAGCACACCGGCTTCTTTTTGCTCGTCCTCGGCTCTCTCACCGCCCTGTCTGTGCCCATCCGTCGTGTTTTCTCCTTCCTGACCCTGCGCCCTCCGGTGTACCTCCTCCTCAGCATCCTCGGCGTCTCGTATCGGGAACAGCACGCGAACCTCCGGAAACTCGGTCTGCGGCCTCCAGGGCACAGGCCCCACGACTCCCGCATCGGCCGCACCATCCAAGCCGGAGATATCCTACTGAGCAACCACACGTCCCCTCTGGAGGTGCTCTTTTTCATCAGCCGCTTCCTACCTGCCTTCTCCGCCTTGGCCGTCGCCCCGGTGGCCCAGGGCCGCCTTTTGACGCCGCTTCAGGCATGGTGGAGGGCCGGGCTCGTCCCTCCCAAAGCCTTTGAGACAGGGACCGGCCAGGCTCTGTCGAGTCTCGCCGCGGAGGCCAAGCGCCAAGGACAAGCCGTTGTGGTCTTCCCCGAGACGGCTCGATCCAACGGGGACGGCGTCCTCGTCTTTCAAAGAGGGGTGCTGGATGGCACCGACGCCAAGGAGGCGAAGGGAGGGAAACTAACAGGAGGAGAGAGGGGTGGGGGCGTAAATGTGCATATCTTCGGCTTCAGGTGCGATTTGGCAGACGTACGTGGTGAGGAGGCTTAGAGGCAAAATCGTCTAATGCTCTTCTTCCTCTTCCCTCCCTGCCCCCCTTCTCCCCGTCCTCCTAGTGCGCCTAAAGGGGAAGTTATGCCCACACATACAGTGGGTAGCGTCTTTGGTTTTTATCTGCAGCTCTTGAGCCGTTGGCGGACGACCGTGAATGTCTCGTACGTCGGGGCCCCCGACTTGCTCCTGCAACCCACTTCAGCCAAAGGGAGTGGTGGCAGCAGCCGGACACCTGTGTACAGCAGTGAAGAGTTGCGTAGTCTTCTTGCCAACATGCTGGGTCGACCCAAACTTAATCTTGGCTACGAGGATTTCTGCAGCTTCAGAAAGTATTACGCGGCGATTCGCGCGGGTGATGAGGAGAGGGCAGCGGCCTTGGCGCGTGCGCGTGAGAAAATGTAGGCATCGTAAAAATCGTACACAAAGAATTTGGAGCCGTGTAAAGCGCACCGTGAAAGTACAAAGAGCTTGAACGTACTTGAAAGATCAAAAATCGATGCTGGGAGGTGCTTTGAAGTTTGCCAAACGTCTCGCCACTCGGGCTTTGAGTTGGAGGCCGCCTATCGCGAGCACCGGAATATGGCCACCTCACCCTGTAAAGAAGGCGTGGCGCAATGCACCCTCCTTACCGACGTGTCGCCTCGTTTCCGCATTCTCGCCGTACGAAACGGCATTGGACAGCCCAACGCGTGCCTTTGTCCTGTATTTGTGCCCACCGTGAGCGCGTTGGGGCGTGCGTGGCCGTATCGCCGGCATCGTGTCGGACCCCGATCCTGCTAGCCAGGCTCTGTGGCCCTGTGACCGAGTCCTTTCCGCCGTGTTCCAAGAAGTCCGCGCTGTCTTGCTCAGTGCTTGTGTGTCTGTGTTGTTGCTAGTTGTGTCTTTAGCAGACGCTGACATTCTTTCTTTACCTGCAATCTACAGATCACGCATTGTAAAGCTGAAGCATGATTGCCCAGCCTGCTCGGCTCTTGTTCTGCGTGGCCCTCCCGGCCCTTGCCACCGCCTTCCTGGCCCGTGCTCCCACCACAGTACCTCACACTCACTCGGTGAGGAAAGGGCGTACTGTTGTTATGGAGTCTATCTCGGAGTTCCTCAAGTTTGATGCGAAACTCGGCGAGTTGGAGGTGACCAAAGCGGGAGTGTAAGTACGGAAGACAAGCTGATTTATCGAGCGAGAATGGCAGCGTTTTGGGTCCATTTGGATCACACATTTATACCTTTAAAAGTACCTCGAGGAGTTTCAAGTAGTGTACGAAGTCTCTCGTGAAGCTCTCCTTTCATGAACATGTCGCATATAAAATTCCTCGTCTCACTCGGTGCACCTCAATTCTTACTCACCAGCTCTGCTCCATTCGGGTTCTTCGATCCCTTGAACTTTTACGGAGGCAAAACCATTCGCCAGAAGAAAAAGCTGCGCGAGTCTGAACTCAAACACGGTCGCGTTGCTATGATGGCGGTGCTGGGCATTTTCGTCCAAGAACTCTGGCATCCTCTTCTGGCAGGTGATGATTTCGAAACCGCGCTCAGCCAATACTACGGCGTGACGGAGTTTATTCCCGACTTCGGCGCGGGGGCCCTCTTTGTCCTTTCTCTTTTTGAGTTCAAAAGCATCGCTATGGGATGGGATCCCGTCGAGGAGACTCTCAAAGAGCCAAGTGAGTGAATTTCTTTCAAAACACATGATACCTCCCGTAATATATTGAAATTCTTACTCTTGTTGCTCCGTCGGCGTGCGTGGCGATGCTTTGACTCATAGGTACATGAAAAAGGGACGCTGTTTCCTTACAATCATGTCTCGCTCACCCGGATGCTTCGCCATTTTCACCCAAATCCATCACAATACTTTTCTTGATAACAGAAATTGCCGGTATGCGTGATGATTATGTGGCGGGAGACTTACAGTACGATCCTCTGGGCTTCTGTCCCGACGATGACGAAGCCTTTGTGCGCATGCGCACTAAGGAGCTCAACAACGGGCGTATGGCCATGATCGCCGCCATTGGCATCATCGGACAGGAGCTGGCCACGGGCGTGCCTGTTGTCAAGTCGCTCTTTGGGTAAACCTGTGAATGTTTCTTGATCAGCGCCAGTCTTGGTACTCCTCAACGCGCACTCGATCTCACGGCGATCCATTCCATTTTGAAATATTTGTTACCTTTTAAATCCAAAACCAAGTCGCGACTGGACTATTATTTAGAAGTGGATTTCGGTTTCACATCTTTTTATTTTTAAATTTTAATTTTTCTAAACTTTGATAGCATTTTTCCTTCGTCTGCGCTGAAAATAGATTTTTGCCTAGCAAATGTTCCTGATGAGACAAGTTAAGTCCATTTTTTTTAAAGAAAGTGATGGGAGAACCAACGCACAGGGTAGGGACAAGCCTGTTCTTACGAAATGGGCACCATCAAATAGATCTTACGAGATACAAATGACCCCCTTGTCTGTCGAAATTGATATTTTCTTGTCCACCCAACTTCTTGATCAGGGGAGGTTGACTCTCCCGCCCCCGTTGCCCTCCCAGACAAAGCGAGAGCCCGGTCGCTCTTCCTTTTGAGGAACTATTTCATAATTTCTGAGGTCGTCCGTGCCACGTCCGCCGTGACGGGGTGTCTCGTCGCACAGGCATATGTGTTGGCGCATTAGCCTGTTGGAGGGTCTTCCACGCTGGCGTTCCATGCTTGTGGCACGATGTATACTTCCAAGTCTGGAAGTCTGAAATGGCGAACCCTCACTTCATATTCCATGTTCATTCTTCCCGCGCCCACACGCCTCCTACCTTGCAAGCAGGACTTTTGTCACGCAAACGTCATACTATTGATGATTCGTCGTAGCTTCTTACAGCCATCTTAAGTCCCGTAAAGGGTTGGCCACGGGGCCGGGCACAGGAGACAGGGCGCTCGTGATGGCCCCGACAAGCACGAATAAAATAGAAGGCAGTAGGGCGCCTTTCGCAAGTACACGAGTGGAGGGGGAGAGGATCAGTAGGCTGCATGAAATAAATGGCCACCACGATCACCGGGAGAGAGAGGGGACGCCGACTCCGGCTTTGGCAGGCACACCATCCTCATCGCTTTACTTGACGCCTCCTTCCTCGGGCCCCGCGCGCGATTATACCCCCATGTCCATAGCCAACACGGCCCCACCCAAGCCGGCGCGGCGGTCCTCGGTCGGGCCTGGCGTTCCTCCGTTTACACCACTGCATGGATCCCCGCCACTGGAGCCATCGTCCGACGAAGCCGCATCTCCAGACACCTTCGCATCCCCCCCGTGGCGGCAGGCTCAAGCACCCCCATCGTCCGAGACCGGGGCAGCAGCGCGCAAAGCGGAGGACGTGGACGACGGCTCGTACGTGGACGAGATCTTGGAGGGCGTGAGTGGGCTGGGGCTGGGCAGTCTGGGCCCCCTGCAAGGGGACTGGCTGCCGCAAATCGCCGCCATCCTGGAGCAGGTGCACCTCAAGAGCAAGGAGCGAGACCCAGAGGCTCCCGACATTGGTGGCGTGGCGGAATACCTGCGGCGTCTGGACATTCGGAAACGACGGGCGTCCCTGTCCCCCTCCCCCATGGGAGACAGCCAGGACCAGACCCCGAGGGAGGGAGGGGGGGGAGGGAGGGAGGGAGGGAGGGCGGGAGGGAGGGAGGGGGAATGGCCCAGGTGCATCAGCTTTCCCCGCCTCCCCCGTGTCGCGCTATGCTGGGGGCAAGCCGCCGCGCGACCAGACTGTCGCGGCCTCCCTGTCCCCTCGCCCAGACTCCGGGTCGGTTTTCACAAGCCCGGGGCCCGACGGGAGGGAGAGGGCGGAGGGGGGGAAAGCAGCAGCAGGGGCGGGGACGGAGGGTGACAAGGAGGGACAGGGGGTTGTGGCAGAGGAGCATGCGTCGCACGTGGCGAGGGCGCCCCTGCCCATGCCGGCCTGCGCCACGTCCTCAGGCCCCGCCGCCAATCCGGACCTCAGCTTCCGTTGCCTCGGGCCATCTGGGGCGACCCCCCTCCCCCTCCCCCCCCCCACGGAGGAGACCAGCCCCCGGTACACCCGTCGCCAGCGCGCGCCGCACCGACCGTGCCGCCCACGCCCGTGCACTTCCACTTCTCCACGCCGGGGAGACCCGCCTTCGACCCGCGCCCGACGCCCCCCCTGCGGCGGGAGGAGACGGGTCGCCTAGGGAAGGACGGGGGGGCGGACGACGCGGGCGGCACGGCGCCCTCGCAAGCGGGCCATGCCGAGGCAGTCAAGACGGAGGGGGCGGGCCTCTCGGGACCAGGGATGGACGTCGGCGGGCTGGGCTTCACCCTGGGAGGCAGTCGGGGAGGCCGTGGTGGGGGTGCCGGTCGAGGCGGGGCCCCGCGTCGTCGGGATGTGGGGAAGAAGCTTCGGATCAACAGCACCCCTTCCGGTCCCAAGCCTTTGGCCTCCGAGCTTCGCCCCCCCCTGCTACCTTCCCTGCCTCCGTTCCCTCCTCCTTCCCGGCTTCTGAGGCCTCAGGGCGCATGCCGATGGACCTCTCGGACGCCCTCCAGCGGGAAGTCGACGCAAGAACAGGAGTGGCGGCGGCCGCCCCCCCCCCCCCCGTATTTCCCACGCCTCCACAGAGTTCCACCGGCGACGGCCAAAACTCTGCGCCCGAGACCCTCGCCTTCTCCCTGGGGGCGGCCTCCGCGGGTCTCTCCCCCTCGAAGCCCCCCCCCCGGGCCCGCTTTGTCCACCATCGGTCGCGGTCCAGGGGCCACGCCCGGGGCGGGAGCAGCACCAGCACCGGCAGCAGTGACGGGGATCAGGGGGGTCGGAGCACCTCGGCCCATTCGAGTGCATCGACCCACTGCTTCCCTCCTTCCCTCTCCCCCCTCGCCACGACCTCGGCACCCTTCTCTACGGACGCGGCAGCGGCTACCCCTGACGTCACCGTGGGCGTCAATCACCATGTGGGCGGAGCCCCCGCCCCCCAACTCTCTTCTCCCTTGCAGGGCAAGGAAGGATTCGACCTGTGGTCCTCCTGTAAGGGTTCTCCCTCTGTGCCGGTGCCGCCTTTCGGGCATGGGTGGCCAGGGAGGCCCCGGGAGGGGCGCGGGACAGAGGGTCGGCAGGACGGGGCGGGGAGCCAGGCTGAGGACAAGGATGAGCTCTCAGGACACCAGAAAGTAGGATCAGACGTAGGGGTGGAGCAGGAGACAGATTGCTCTTCCTCGTCGGCCTCGGCCTTTGCCTTGGGTGGCCACGGGGCCAATACCAAAGCCAGCGCCAGGCAGGTCCCGGTCCCGAGCATGTCTCACGATGGAGCGCCTGGCTCGCCAAAGTTTATATTTGGGAGCGAGCCTACTGGGGCTGCTTTCCATATCGGGGAAGACGCTTCGTATGCAGGCTCGGCGGGGAAATCTGTGGACGAAGGTAGGCCAGGTGAGGAAGCGGGCAAGGCCCCTCGCTCGTCGGCTTTCATGCCGGCCGCCGGAGGGAAGGAAGAGATCTTCTTCTCACTCGGCAGCAGCAAGACCGTCACGCCCACGAAAGGGGGGAGCTCCAGTCGAACAGGGAGCCGGCATCTGCTCCATTCGCACGCCCGCTCCGCTTCGGCGGGCTTCATAGCCAAGCAGAGGGAGGAATCGCCCGGCTCGCCACTTTTCGGGCAGACGGGGTCGACCTCGCATTGGACCGCAGCTGGTTCCGGCGCACAGGGCCGTTCTGGCGGGCCCACGGGAGAAGGAAAGTCGCCTGGCATCGCCTCTCCCTCGTCCGCTGCTACCGCAGGGAAGCTTCCTCCCCCCTACGACACGCAACGCGAACTGCAGCACGCGGCCCAGACCTTCCGCGAGAAGGCTTCGTCCCTCTACCTGACCAAACATTACGAAGAGTCCCTCCACGAGTTCTCCAACGCCCTCCTTCTCGCCCCGGACGGGTGGTTAGAAAAACCCAAGCTTTTCTGCAATCGAGCCGCCGCCTTGATCATGATTCATCGGTACGAGGACGCCGTCAAGGACTGCGAGAAAGCCATCAAGGGCGACCGGCACCTTCTCAAAGCATACACTCGCTGCGGGCGGGCCTACCTTCATATGGGGGTACTGGAACGCGCCTACGCGTGTTTCGACGAGGTGCGACGACGAGCCAAGGAGCGTCTGCTCGACAAGTTTGGGCCGGACGTCCCTCCTATCCCCCCGTCCTCGGGCGCCAGCACTCATGTCCTCCATCAACAGCGTGTGGCTGCCCACGAAAAGAAATCTTTGGAGGAGGCGGTCCGGGAAGCTGAGGATGGACAGGCGGAGGTGCAGGCGGTGGAAGGCGCTTTACAAGCTGCCGAACAGCACTTCAAGCGTGTGGAGTGGCCCGAGGCCCTGGACAGGGTGGAAGCCGCGCTTCGTTTTGCCCACCGGGCCAAGCGAGCCATGCGACTGAAGCTCGTGGCTTTATGCAAATTGAAGCGATGGGAGGAGGGCGTCCGCTTCAGTGAGAAGTATTACGCATCCAACAAGGCTGAACTTTTGAGTCCTGTCTTCATCCCACCTACCTCCACAGCCGATGGGGGGGGCACCTCTCCGTCTTCGCCTGGCGATGCCAACCCGCACGCCCCTGTGAACGTCATCCTCCGCATGGACTCCCTCGAACAACGGAGCTACATCCGTTGCCTGCGGTACACTGACAGAGAGGACGACGCCCTGGCCGCCTTGAAGTCGTTGCTCAGCCATCACGGCCACGTGATGTGGGTGTCCAAGGAACTGGTGCGCATCCAGGCCATCCGGCGGGCGAAGGAGGCGGGAGACGCCGCATTCCGCGAACAGAAGTTCGAGGCCGCCTTGGCGCACTACGGGGAAGCCTTGAAATTGGACCCGGAATGGGACACGATGAACGCCGTGCTGCACTGTAACCGTGGCGCCGCCCACATGGCCCTGCGCTTGTTCGAGAAGGCGAAAGAGGACTGCACGCATGCCCTCCGGAAAAAGCCTGACTATTGGAAGGCTTTCCTCCGAAGGGCCAGGGCCTGGAGGGAAATGAAGCGGTGGGGGGAGAGTATATTCGACTACGAGACGTACCTGAAGCACGCCTATCCTGCAGGGGGAGGCCGGGAAGATGGGAGAGAGGCAGGAAATGTGGGGGCCAGCGTCAAGGGATCGGTGGCGGACGTGCAAAGCGAACTGGAAAGTGTGCGGATTGAAATGCAAGTGGAGAAGGAGCGGCGCGACTTTGCCAAAAGACAGCAGCAGCAACATGATTCCCATTGGCGGGGGGGCGGCCGACCTTGGCGCCATGGAAAAGGGCGGAAGCCGGGGTATCGAGTCTCGAGCCCGTTCGAGGAGTCGAGTAGCGAAGAGGAGGAGGAGGAGGAGGACGTCACGGGGGCGGAAGACGAAGAGGACGCTGATAGGGCGGGGGTCTTTCGCGATTTTTTCGAATACTACCGCCGGCACCAGAAGGAGGCCGAGCCTGCTAGAGCTAGCGGCCCCCACAACGGTCCAGCAGGCTCCTTTGGACGGTCAGCTTCTTCCTCTTCTTACTCGAGCAACCGCCGCGCCTACAACTTCTCAAACACGAAAAGAAACGCAGGGAGCAATGCGAATGGCAGCGGTGCTCCAGGCCCGAAATCATCCAGACCTTTGCCGGGGTGGGGTCGCAGCCGTTCCACCTCCTCCGTTCCTCACTCTGGCTCGAACGTTTCCACGCACTATTCCGTCTTGGGTATCGGACGCGTGGCGAGTTCGGGGGAGGTGAAGAAAGCCTACCACCGCCTGGCCCTCCGCTTTCATCCCGACAAGAACAAAGAGGCGGGGGCGGAGGAGATGTTCAAGAAAGTCTCGGAAGCCTACAACGTCTTGTCCGATAACAGCGCGAGAAGGGTTTATGACGCGGAGTTGCGGGTTGGCGGTGGTGGGATATGAGGGAAGATGGGCCTAGAGAGGCCATTGACGATTCTCTGGTCACGGCAGGGAAATGTAAGAGGCGGACAGAGATAGAAGAAGGACTGCAATGGATTAAGGGTGATAGGGCGTGGAGGGGATAAAATGGTCACCAAAAGTGTTGAAATAGGCGCTGGAAGGTATTTCGAACGAAAGTCGGCGAGTTGGAGTGTTTTCCGACACAGTAGAGATAGTCACTGAAATGAAACGTCTTAACCAAAAGAACACTTTGTACAAGAACTTCATAAACGGTACCCGACTCCTGCATCGTCACATTTCTGACTGTTCTTCTTCTTTGTAGAGCAATGTCTGGGGCGTATGCTGCATATTGAAGAGGAGCTACTGCTGTAATTGCAGTAGCTCCTCTTCAATACCTTTCTTAATATCTTTCGAACAAATTAGCTAAAGAGAAGAGGCCATTCATGCGCCCACGCACAGCCTCTCTTTCAGGGTCCTAAAAACAGGAACTCAAATCGAATGGACTGGAAAAAAAGAAAAGAAACCCCACCGCATGACTAGACGGTCGTGCGAGGCAGTATATACTATCTCAATGTTACCCCGGGTCTTGCCAAAGAAAATTTAAAAAGAACAACATCAACCATCTTAGAGGCGCGCTATGCAGGACCCCCTGGTTTGGGGCCACGTCTGTGCTCTACCCGCTTCGCTCGACCACTTTATGCCTGCAGATTTAACCCCGGTCGCAGCGCCTGCCTGGCGTCCCCTCTACTGTACAACAGAGCGAAGAGTCCACGTCGCGCCCGCTGTCTCTCGCCTATTTTATCGCTCCATAACCGTCATGACCGCTGCTCTGGTCTCGTTGTTTCGCTGTTTTGTTCCTCCTTACCGTGCCGGCCCGCATGCCTCAGTTGGGTTGCAACTGTCGCTCCTTCGAGGCCAGAGCCTGCTGCGCTTCTCGCACAGATTTATAAGTGTTGCTCTGGTCCTCGTAGGCCGCCATGTTGGAGAGCCGGCCCTTGGCGTTGCCCCAGTCCGACTCGTCCAGCACGTTCTGGTAGAGGAACTCGAGGATGAGGGGCATGGAGATGGTCATCATGAGGCCGACGAAGCTGCCGATGACAGGATTGCTGAACAAGAGCTTGGACTGGAAGAGCACGTCCGAGGCAATGCGTGCGAGGCCGTGGACAGCAGAAGACCGGACCAGACGCTGGTTTTCGTACATGCGCAGGGCCCATGCCACGTCCCCCCGGTCGGTGATCTTGCTCAGCTCCTGCGCCAGCCGGTAGCCGTCCTCCACCGCCTGGCAGCCCCCTTGCCCCAGGTTGGGCATCATGGGGTGCGCCGCGTCGCCCAACACAGCCACGGGGCCCTTCGCCCACCCCTTAAGCAGCAAGGGCGGTCGGTCGTAGAGGTCTCGCTGGTTGATATCCTCCTCCTTGGTGATCTCCAGCAGCTCCAGCACCTCCCGGCTCCACCCCTGATATTCCTTGATCAAGTGGGCCCCTTGCACTCCGTCAGGCACCTTCTTCCCAGAAGGCTGGCCCAGCATCGCGTACCACTGCATGCGGCCCTTCCCCACGTCCGAGCAGACGAAGTACTTCTCGGAGGCGAGATAGACCTTGTAGGCCACCTCTTTCACGTCGTGGGGGCGCGCCAGGCACACGCCCGTGAAGCACGTGTACCCCGAGTAGGTCGCGCTCTCCTTCCCGGGACTCTCCGAATGCATCTGGCCGCGGATGTTGGACCAGATCCCGTCCGCCCCCACCAACACGTCGCCCTGCACCCTCTCCCCGTTCGTCAGCGTCACGTCCACCGACCCGTCCGCGAGTTGCGTGTACTCCGCCACCTCCACGCCCGTGTGCAGCCGGCTCCGGTCCATGTACTCGAGCAGGATGCTCTGCAGGTCAGGTCTGTCGACTACTCGGGTCAAGGGGAGGCCGCGTTTCTGCGCCGGGGCCCCGGTGTCGAACTGGCAGTACCACTTGTTCGTCACGCCGTCCTTCAAGCCGTTGACGCGGTTGCCCGTCGTGGTCCCCGCCGCCATGATCCTCTCCGTCATATCTTTGTTGATGGCCTCCAGGGCAGCGAGCGCGTTGCTCTGGACCTGAATGGGGCCGCCGAAGGGACGGTACTCTCGAGTCTTCTCGTACAAATCGTACTCAATGCCATGCCGTTGCAAGGCGTTCGCCAGGACCAAGCCACCGATTCCGCCGCCGGCGATGATCACCTTCAGAGGCTTCTCCCGCAGACTACCATACTGCATGGAGAGGGTACGCGTGGAGGCCGAGCGGTAGGAAGGGACGCGAGGGAGGGGAGAGCTTGGGAGGAGGAAGGCTGTGACCGGGAATGCCAGGGGAGATCGCGTTGAGAGAAAGGCATGAGGGGATTGCGATAACGACTGCTATTTGACTCGCGGGTAAAACAATTGCATCAACTTCGCTAGTATGGGATCGAAGCGCGAGCACACCCCTAACAACATGCATCATTTCCTCCATCACTTTCTCTCGATCCTGCGAAAAATTCAGCAAAGTCACCTCCTCTATCATCATACACTACGGCGAAAGGTTATCAGAGGACTCCGATGTAGATTGATGGTCTGGCAATGATTACAACTACCACAAGCCTTATAAGGGTTGCATTTCCACGTAAAAAACGGTGGCGAGCTCAACGCCTCTCTTCTCTTCACCTAAATCCATTACGTCTGAGTCATACCTGAGGTGAAGGGCAGGAGCAAAGCTGCGACAGTCGCCAGACGTTGCACCATACCTAAAAACGTCTGAGAAAAGAAAAACATGGGTGGTGATTCTTAGGTTAGGAAGGAGAAAACTATGTCGAAGCGCAGGACGGCTTTTCCCTCTGTGCGGGGGGTCTGACTACGATCTGCGTGCCTGCGACGCCAGTCGAGCCGTGAGGCAC
Source organism: Microchloropsis gaditana (assembly GCF_000240725.1). Taxonomy (NCBI): domain Eukaryota; class Eustigmatophyceae; order Eustigmatales; family Monodopsidaceae; genus Microchloropsis; species Microchloropsis gaditana. Next base: position 50,571 of record NW_005803838.1, read on the forward strand.
CGAAAGTCGCTTCTCGATGTAATAAACCGCTTCAAGTTGTATTTTGCTTTGTAATTAATCTGCCTCTGTGCCCGGCAAGGCCTCGGCACCTTTGTCCGTGGTTAAAATGGACGCAGCCCAAGCGCGTGATGGAGCAGACGGCACGCGAGCCTGGATCTATCTTCCAATCGCCGACTCCCCCCTGCCTGGCATGTTAGATGCACACGCGTGGCGTCCCGGGGCTCCCCACCGGTGCAAGACATGGCATGGAAGACAACATTTTACGATGGGTATGCACATGCCAGCACGAGTGGGAGGTTGGCGGGAATGTATTTGTGCCCTTCCCCCTGACTTCAAGGACTCCTCAACTCCCCCGGCAGGAAGTAGCGCCTATCGAGTTGCAACGAGCGACGCGAAAGCCGAACAAGACAAAATCAGGACCCGGTGTGCCGTGAATGGGGGTGAGTTGCCTGACAGTTCGAAATTTCTCCAACTGCAGATACCGAGATATTCATGGGTTCTTAATTCCGTCACAGGAAGATCAATTGGTGGGAGCTTTTCTCCTGTTTGTGGCCGTCGTAGTCTTCGTCTACTACACTCTCTGGGTCCTGGTCGTGGTAGGTGATTACCCACTGCGTGCATCCCTGGGACATTTGTTTCAAGTTTATGGGCTTTCGCTGCGCTTCATGAATGTCACATAAGGCACACGAAGGAATGTTTACGTTGTTGGTCGCATGGTGTGCTGTAAGGCGGTGTATGCCCTCTAGCAGCCAGTAGGGTTGAGATTTGCCAGGGACTACCTCATGTGTTTCTGGCTACGGCATCATGCAATCCCAATCGTGACATACTTATGGGAATGACCCACATTTAAGACCGCATGCGCCTATACCTCCCCCTCCCTCACGCCGACACAGCCCTTCATTGATGCCGACGTAGGTCTTCACGCCATTTTCCCACCGCGATACTATGCCATAGCCATCCCCGCGATCCTCCTGGTATTGTTCGTGGGCTTGGTCGGCCTCTTCGTCGGCCTGACGATGCTCAAGGCAGCTGTTGAGAAGCAGGGGAAAATACAGGAAGACGTGGCTAGGTCATCAAGAAAAGCCGTGGTGAGCTCGAGGGGGAAGAGGAAGTCGAAGAAGACTTGAGTCAAGATAGAGCGATCAGTATAATGTGGACGTGCAGCGAAAAAGGGAGTGGAACGCGATTTTCGCTCATCGCCTGTATATAAAGCAAAGCAACTGCGTAATAAAGAAAATCAGAAGGCATTCGCAATGTATGAGATTTTGCGTCAATCCTCATGTACACGAAGGGACAAGTTCTACAGCACGGTCCACCACGCCTACCAGGCTACGGCCCCCTTTCTCCCGTCCTTCCCTCTCCCCCCGCGTTCCAGTATTCCTGGCTCGCCATCTCTCTCAAGCGGGAGGCAGCCCTGCGGAAGGCGAAGGAAAGCTCTTTCACCGATGCCAGCTCCCCCTCCGGGACCATTAACTCTTGAGCCGCATCCACATGTTCCCGCCCTGCCCCTTCC
>NW_005803838.1:52093-57038 GCF_000240725.1 Microchloropsis gaditana
TTCTAACATAAATGAGTGAAAATGCACCCGCCGCTTGCGTTTCAAAGGGCAGTGGTGGAAAAAAAGGTCCATCAGCAAGGACTTTCCCGTGCCGACTTCGCCGTGTAAGTATAAGCCTCGGAGGACCTTGTGCTGTGCGGTGGGGGACGATGGTGACGCTACAGCGGTCGATGAGGGCGTCGTTTTCTTTTCGCTCGATGATGAACTTGACGGTAAGGTCAGCGAAGAATCCATTTGTTTAAAGCTCATTGGTGGAGTATAGGTAGCGAGGAGACGTGAGAGCTTATCAAGCCGTCTGGCAACTCGATGTTGCTTTGCGTCTCTGCGCAAAGCCCCTTCATTTACCAGTGCTTCGTACACTTCAATTAAAGGTCGATTTGCAATACCAGCACTCGCTACTTCGTTCTGTGAGTGTATCGTATGCAGAAGGCGTGGGCGTGATGCAAAGCATGAATTCGTGCCACAAATTGAGGAGGCGAGGCCCTACCTGAAGTCCTGGACGAAGGGAGTTTGCGTGGCAAGTAGAAGCAAGGCCTAGAGCCCGCGTGGAGGCTAAAAAAGGACGACGTTGCCGTGCAGCCAAAAGTAGGACAGGACGGCCGAGCATCCGTATACTGTGCAGTAAATACGATAATTCTTCATAGAACAAGTACACGTCATTGTCAAGTGCTGTGACCTCGCTCTGAGCTGAGGCAGCGAGGGGGCTGGCTTGCACGATCTCAGTCTTTGTTCACAACCAGAACTTCTACGGAAAGGCGCGTCACACAAACAGACCTTGAACCTTAATATGTGATTCCCTGATAGTACTAAACAGCTAGACATGCCTTCTCACCTAGTTCGTGTCGTCATGAATGAAACAGAGCCCAGCCGGAGACGCTCCGACCTCCTCTCCCCCCTCCCCTACGCTGTGATACTAAAGAGTACAGCACGTCAACCTTTCCCTATACGGCCCATGTATACGCTTTCATTGCTTGCGGTTATCTCATTGCTGGCTAGCATGCTGCTATCGGAGGCCTTCATTGTTTGTACGAAGCCCTCTCCTGAAGTTGTCGTGAGAAGGAGAACGCACTCCATCCTTTTCATGAGCACCGACGCCCTAGAAAAGGCCGCTTCCTCTTCGACAGTGTCCAGTGACACCTCCTCGGCAGAATCAGACACTGTCATCAAGTCTGCTGGTCCCTGCAAAAACTTTCCGAAGTGTGACGGGGCCTATTTAAATAGAGGCTGCGGGGGCACCGGCAAAATCCAGGGGGGTATCGCAACCTTTCCTCTTCTAGGGTGGTGGCCAATCAAGGTATGTAAATGTGCTTGGCCGAGGATGGTTTACTTTTCAATTGCCAAACCGACTCTTTCGAGAGGAAGGGGGAGGACAGACTACATGTGTTCTAAACACCTTTTATGACGGTTCTCTTCCTTTTTAACCTCTCTATCGCTTTCGATGTGGTTCCTCACGATTCTTCAACATCTTTCCCCTTTTTATGCTTCTGATAACACGACACATTGATCTCCAGGCGTACCGTCCATGTCCCTCTGCGACAGAGGCGGGCTATGGCTACAAGCGGAAGGGACAAGATTTCTCCGAATTCATTGCTGGAGAGCGGCGGAAGAAGCCGGAAGGGGAAGAACTAATCGATGTTTAGAAATGGGACAGTAGAATCACGCAATGTTGTGGGTCGTGCGTGAATGACTTGCCATTTTTGGTGGCATAAGGACGTTGGACGAGGACGTCAGTGAAGATGCTGGGACGATGAGAGAAATTGAATTTTCAGGACGAAGGTTGTCATTCGTGTCCTACCTTCCGTTTCTTTTGTTTTTGTTGACTCTCTTTACCACTTCACCTTTGATTTGACGAGGAGTACAGTAAGCGACTTTGTGCTGCGAGTGAATGGCATGACGAGACGGCAAGATGAGGCTTGAAACAAGACAGTGGGTCCCGTGTTTGTCAAATCAGTAAGAGCATCTTGTGCTTTCGAAAATCCGTCTGGTAGCAGACATGCCGGACGTGAAGCTCTTCTGGCGAGCACGAATTCGTTTCTATGAAAAGACAATCCACTGCTCGGCTTCTTGACACCTCGCACCTCGATGTTGGCCCTATCTTGTTTAAACATAAAATATTCCTCTTTTTGCTTCCGCTGTTACATGCAGCCTCAGAGTCATCGCAAGTTGGATGTCGCAAGTTTATTGTCTGAATAAGGTACAAATCAATCAAATAAATGCCACAACGCGGAAGCCTGGTCATGCCGACAATTCTTTTAGCTGTGCACGACTGTTCATCAAAACCATTGACTTGCAATTTACGGCAGTCAAATGAACTGTTCTTAAAATACTGTTTTGGAATGGCGAAAAGATAAATTGACCATATGGCGCCGCGTCGGAGGGGTCTGAAAGAAACGAAGTGAGGGGTAAAAAATCAAGTTAACATCATTTCAAGAACAACGCACAAGTGGTCGAAAAGGGCCACTTGTAATGTTAGGCAGTGCTCCGAGAAAATAGTCGAGTAGGAAGCAAGCAAGATTGGTGGCAGTGTATGCACAAGGTGAACATGCGTTGTTGCGAGCCGGTCAACGCGTTGCGTTCGCTCCTCGTCTTCGTTACTATGGGAGTTTGCGGCTTCCCGGCGGCTGCTGTGTGAAATCCCCGGTGCTCGCTTTGCTGGCCCTGGCGCCCGGGGTGTCCACACGACATTTTCCGCACTTATTTACACCTGCTTGCCAGCATGCAACCTTCAAGTTTAGAGGGCAGACACGCGCTCGAAGTTTGTCCGGTCTTGCAAGTCGTTAAAGTGGCCTCCGCCCAGGAACTCCGGTCGGCCGACATAGGAAAAGATAGGGCAGTTCCCGGCCTAACCGACGAGTCACGTCGACTCCAGCCTCACCAAGGGCTGCGGGTTCCTGCAGGTGTCACCGGATCTCCCGATAAAGACTACATGGAGGACTTAGACATGTCCGCGCCTGCATCCCAATTGTTTGGTAAAGTCGAATGTATGAAACGCTACATTCGAATAATGCGTGTCGCGTTTATAGCTTCGTTGTGGTGGGCCCCACATGGGACGCTATAACAGCCCGTTGCATGGTGCCGGAAAACCCCAATAAGAGATAGCCTGAATAAAGTCGTGTGCCCGTTCTTGATGTGGCACGCATACTCCGCTCACTTTGAGAAAGAACATGTGGTGAAAATTGACAAGGCCTGCAAAGCCAGACTGCAGTAGCCACGAGAGCATGGATGCGTCTGAGCCGAGGAGCGGGCGATAGGCTTTGATTCTTCTCGTGCCACCGCCGTGTAGCTGGCGTCACGAACAGAAACATCACACACCAAACCATGCTCCAAAGTGTGCCACATCACGCGCCTAATCTTTTCTCGTGCCTCTCCTTGCCTACAGTAGCATGGTGGTGCCCCTGGACCGCATGCAAGCCACCGACTTGAAAGCAGCGGGCGCCCCGGCCCCCGCCCAACCTAGGAGGACGTGCACTGCTTGTAAAGCAAGCAAGGTCAAATGCGATCGGCAAGCCCCCGTTTGTGGCAGGTATGTCTTCATGAACTCACCAGGGGCTTCAGATAGTTCAATAAAAATTCTTTTGTGCATGGACATACGACGGGGTTCCATAATCATGTTGCGTCACCCACAGATGCGCCCGCCTCCGGCTGACATGCGTCCAGCAACCACGTGCCCAAGGGCGCCCCATGAAGGTATGGTAGCTTCGAATGATGAATTTAGGTCATCTGGAACCTATTCACACAATGTTCATGCTTGTAGTTGTTGAAATGGCGGCCCTTCAACATGTGGAGGAGGGTATGGAAGATGCACGGAAGCTTGATACGGAGGGGCTTACAATCTTGTACGACACACACCAAAATAGTCGAAGTCTTCGGAGAGCGAGGGCATTATCAGTCCCGAAGGAATGATAGAAAGCACCCTAGCCACGCGGGAGGCCACTCCGGCACGCGCCGTATCAAGCGAAACGTCCACCCAGTGGGCCGCGGACTACATGGCCTTTACATTCTCCAACCTGCTCAAGTCCGGCGCAGTCCATCGCATGAAAACCTTCGCTGTGCTGTAAGTGTTCTCTCCTTGTACTCTTTCGTGCAGCCTGCATATTTTTCCCCTTATTAAATCGGCCCTCCCCCCTACCTCGCACATAATCATGCCGAGGAAATCCTACCGCTTTGATGTCTCCCGCGGGTCGCGCCCGATTGTCGCCGCTTACCTACAGCTCACCTTTCGTTTATCTGTTTCCCCTTTTCGTTTTGCCCAATCCTCATGTTTTTCTTCCCAGGCGCGTCTGGATGCTGTTCAGCATGTACTACGGCGTCGACCTGACCCGGGGCTTCCTCTCTGTGGCCTTGGCCTTGATGGATGCCTCCATCCAAGACCTCCAGCGTCTTCCCGAGACAATGGCCAGTAGCGTAGCCCTCCCCCCTGATCAACCCGCCGCCGAGGCCGCCTCCATCACCTCCTCCACCTCCTCTTCCTCTTCCTCCTCCTCCACCCCCGTCTCCTCGGTAGATGCCGCCGCCTCCGCTCCCCTCGACCCCGGCGTCCTCCAGCCTTTCATCGCCTCTTTAGACGACGGCGTATCTGCGGTTATTTGCTGCGTTGGCTGTCGCGGGGGCACCGGCAAGGTTTACTGCAACGACAAGTTCAAATCCACCTTCTTCTCCTCGGAGGACCTGACCCAAAGGACGCTGAGCGAGAGCACCCTCCCCGTCTACGTTTACGCCTGCATCATTGCGCCGGAAGACCGGGCCGAGTTTGTGGACTCGCTGACGAACGTCTGCTTCGGGACCCAGACGGCGCTCCCGCAGGTGACGCACATCGTCAAGGTACTGGACAGGCAAGGGAGCGACTTCCTCGCCATCGTCCGCCTGCGTTGCTTGACGCTCAACAACGGGGACTACGGCGCAGATATTTTGACGGTGGAGCCCGCGCCCATGTCCAAGTACGTGT
>NW_005803838.1:57048-58307 GCF_000240725.1 Microchloropsis gaditana
CCCCCGAGCCGACCTGGACGCCGCTGCCACCAACTACCCCACCGCTGCCTGTATTCCCTTCCTCCTTCCTCTCCTCCCCCAGAAACAAATTTCCGATGGGCCTCTCCGCCGACATGAGAAGGCGAGTCTTGCTCTCGTAGAGGACATCCACAAGGGTGATGAAGCGCCTGGCCTCGTTCGCCCTCCGCGCTCCCATACAGGCCACCCCCTCCAGCACCAACGTGTGGAAATACCCGCTCAGGGCCTGGTAGTCCGCGGCGAACACATCTGTCGCGCACAGCTCTTCGAAACTGAAGCGACAGATGCCTCCGCAGGCCTCGGGGACCCGGAGCGTCCGGCCCATCATCACCGGGACCTGGCATGGCCCCCCTCGGCGTCCCCCACTAAGGCGCAGGAAAGCCGCGTCCAAAGCCCTCGCCGCCTCCCTCCTGCCTTTGAAAGTCTCCTTCACCTCTGCCATCCTTCCCTTTTTCTCTTCTTCCTTCCCCCCCTTCGATCCGGCCCCCGCATTCTCCCCCTCTCCAACTCTCCTCTTCGCCTCTGAGACCCCCTCGTGGACAGTAGGGGTGAAATACTTCCCTTGCTGCCAGGCAAAGCCTCGGCGGTGATCCCTCTCCGACTCCATGGACTCCACCCGGCACTGCCGCCTGAGCAGGTCTATGAAGGGGAGGAAGTAAGGTCGATTCAGGCCTCCCAAGTACAGGTCTTCCGGGGGCCTATTCGAGGTGGCCACCACCACCACCCCGCTCCCCTGCCAGAGTTCGGCAAATAGACGGCTCATGATTATGGCATCCGCAACGTCCGTCACCTGAAACTCGTCGAAGCACAGGACCGTGGCCTCCTGCCTGGGGGGGAGGGCCGGGGGTAAGGATGGCGTTGCGGGGGGGTATATGACAATGCGGCGGATCAAAAGTTACGGATTCATTTGGAAGCATTTCCTCTTTAATGTCACCCTGTGGTCGGCCAATTCGATCCCGGACAGGCATGCAACGAAAGGCCCCTCCGAGGGTGAGCCACGCCTGAGGGAAAGGAGACACTACGCCTGATTGCTTTTGCACCCGTAAATCTTTCTGAGCACTGCCTCCTATCCGTTCTTTACCCATGCCTTTTCCACCTACCCTATCTGCCGTGCGATTTGTGTGATCGCGTTGCGCTCAGGCCGCAAGTCCACGTGACGTTGTCGTCCTTCTCTCTGCAACGCCTCCTGCTTCCAAGCGTGAATTCGAGCATGAACTTCTAACATAAATGAGTGAAAATGC
>NW_005803837.1:0-3926 GCF_000240725.1 Microchloropsis gaditana
TCCTCCCCCCCTTCTTCCCCCCTCCCAAAGTCAGCTCCCGCAATTCCCTCGCCGCAATCCGTTGTGCCTCACTGACCCTCTCCAGCAGGATCAAGACCGTCTCCTCGTCGGTTTTGTACTCAGGGAGCTTGGTTCCCAGCAAGGCTTCGAGCCGCTGATACACCTCCACGTCATACTGCGTGACCATGGCGATGGATCTTCCCGCCCGGCCTGCGCGCGCAGTGCGGCCCACCCGGTGGATGTAGTCCTTCCCGTGGGAGGGGATGTCGAAATTGATGACCAAGTCCACCGCGGGGATGTCTAGGCCCCGGGAGGCTACGTCCGTGGCGATGAGGATGGAGCGCTGGCCCGACTTGAATTTGTGGAGGGCCCCCAGGCGCTTGGGTTGGGTCATCTGCCCGTGGAGACAAATGGCACCGAAGCCCAGGTTGCGGAGCAGGAGGGCGAGGCGCTGAGCGTTGTTGCATGTGGCGACGAAGACGAGGATGGTCTGGCCGGCGGCCTCGTTGAGCGCGTAGGCCAGGTAGCAGTCCTTGTACTTGGCGGGGATGAAGAGATACTGCTGCACGAGGGTACGGGGCGTCGTGAACTTGTCGGATGCCTCCACCTTGACCGGGTCGGTGAGGGAGGCACGCTGGAGCTTGGCTACTTTCGAGGTCATGGTCGCGCTGAAAAGGAGGGTCCGGCGGTGCTTCCCCGTGGGCATGATGGCCAAAATCTTGTTGATCTCCTCCTCGAAATCCATGGAGAGCATGCGATCGGCCTCGTCCAGTACCAGGAAGCGGGCCTCGCGGATGTGGAAACCCTTTGTGTTCTCCAAATGGTCGACCAGACGCCCCGGGGTGGCCACCACCACGTGCGGTTTGCGTGCCAATGCGATCGCCTGCGTCATCATGTCCACACCTCCTACCACACAGCAGGATTTGAGGCCAATGCTTGCACCCAAGGCCTCGAAGACTTCGTGTATCTGGAACGCCAGCTCACGTGTCGGGGCGAGCACAACCGCAAAAAGGCGTTGAGGCTTTGCCAACAAGGCTTGCAGCACCGGCAAAGCAAACGCACCAGTCTTGCCTGAACCTGTCTCAGCCAGCCCGATCACATCACGGCCCTGTAGAGCCGCTGGGATAGCTTGTTGCTGGATTCCCGTGGGTTTCGTCCATCCGATCGCTGCGCAGGCCTCACAGAGAGGCTTGACCACACCCAGCGCCTCGAAGGTCTGCACGTCATCCTCAACCCCTTTGGCTGGGTCAGAATCCAGATCGACGTCAGGATGTGTGTTTTTTTCCTTCCCATCCTTTTTTTTGCCGTTTGTAACCATGCGTGAGGCGGAAATGGAGTTGGTAAACGCCAAGGGGGTAGCCCAAGGGAGGGAGGAGGTTGGTTGCTGGGCCTGCGCGGATACGTTGATTACCTCAAGAAAGTCAGACCTTACTGAGGCAATCAAGGCCTGAGGTCAATGGAACAAAGGATGGAATGAGCGTGTTACGTTTCAATTGTGCGGTAGGTGCTTGTGCTCCTCAGGTTTTAGCGTTACCGTGTTCCTGGACGGCAGCCGGAGGGCAAGTCCATCGCCGAGACGAAGAACGCGTTGGCACTTTGACGTCTTCCTACTTAATAGAGCTGACCAACCCTACCATTCATAGACTAGGTCATGTTCTCGTTTATCACGGGAAATGGGAGGAAAAGAGCACGCGGAAGTGCACGCAGTTTCTTCGGGAGCGAGGTGGGGAAGACGGAGGACGGCGCAAGTTCTGGCAGCACTAGCAGCGACCCGAAGGCCACCGACCTCCCTCAATTCAACAAGGATAACGCACGCCAGCACCTCTCTGATATCGAGAAGAAACGCCAGGAGAGCATTCGTGAAAATCAGGAGTTCCTGAAACAACTTGGACTCAAGGATGTGAAGCTCAGTCTGCGCGACGCCTCACCGGCAGACCCCAACCCCCCAACCGAGAGCGTGCGCTCTCTCAGCCATCCTCACGACTCGGCCATGTCTATTGGCGCCTCTTCTTCGCCAGTGCCGCCAACATTGGAGCAAGTGAAAGCCAAATGGGTGGGGCGTGGGGCGCAAATCGACGCGTTGGCCCTCCTCCTCCCGTCCCCAGGCGAGGCGAGCCCGTCCTCCTCAGTCATCCTGGTGCATGGGCCGAGCGGGGGGGGGAAGACTGGCGTGGTCGCCGACGTCCTCCGCGCGTTGCAACTGCCCCACGCGCACATCCGTGGGGTGGAGCATCCGACTGCCCGGTCACTGTACAGTACGATCGCCGCGGCATGGTTGAGACACCTGGAAAGCCAGAGTCGGGTCTGTGGCTACCAGGACCTCGGTTATGTGGAGGAGGACGACTGGGTCGATGAGGACGCTCAGCAGGTGGAGAAGGCGCGCGCTGCCGAAGCGCAGGGCAGACGACGCGGGGTCACAAGCGAGCTTTCCGTCAAAAGGGAAGGGAAGGCAGAAAGATGGGTGAGAGGGGGATGGGAGGAAGGGGAGGGAGAGAAGGAGGACAGCGTGCGAGGCCATTTCAGTGAAGAGGAGGGCAGCGCCGATGATAACAGTCAGGAGGAAAAAGAGGAGGGAGAGGAGGAGGAGGAAGAGGAGGAGGAAGAAGAGGAGGAGGAAGACCCGTATTTCGCGCAGAGGAGCTCGGTGCTGGAAGGCTCCGAGGGCAGGGGCCTGGAGGCGGGGCTGATGCCCTTGCCCCATCGCTGTGCGACCATGGCGGGACTTCTGCACCTGCTGCGATCCTGGCGGGGACAGGGGTCGCGTGGGCAGCGGGCGGGCCCCGAGGGTCCGGACAAAACGCCCTTCGTGGTGGTGTTGGACTCGGCGGACCGCCTCCCCGGCGGTGTGGGCTCGGTGCGTCACGAGCTTCTGGAGCTCCCGTCGATGCTGGAAGGGCCCAAGGGCCGGCGGAGGGACTGGGGCCAGGGTGGGACCGCCTCGCGCGTCGCTCTCTCGGTGGTGTTGGTCGCGGAAGCGCCCGAGTCGGTGCCGGGGGCCTTGGAGGGGGGTGCCGCCCTCCATTTGCCCTTCCCCGCCTATACCAAGGCGCAGGCGACGGAGATCCTGCTCCGAAGCTTGCGGGCGGCCGCAGGGGTTTCCCCTTTCCTTCCTCACGGCGGGGGGGGTATGGTGAGGGAGGAGGAGAAGGCAGTCGAGGCCCTTATGAAGGACCTCGTGACCATGCTGGTCGCCTCGCTGTACTCCTCCACGCGCGACGTAAGGGAGATGCGGCGCATGGCTGTCTTGCTCTCTGAGAGGTACTTGGCACCCGTTCTCAGCGAAGGCGCTTGTGGAGGGGGGGAGAACGGAACGCAGGGGGACGCAGGCGAGCCGGGCCGACCCCGAGGAGGAGGCGGAGGAGGGAAAGGAGGGAGAGGCGCCTTCGGCCACCTGGACCTCTTCGAGCACGTGCGACCCCTCCTCCACCGGGCCACGCACAGCTGTCTGCACATGCCCGCCGTGCTCGCGCCCGGCCTTGAAGCGGGGCCCGCGCCTGTGGGATCGGTCCTGAGTCGCGATCCCGCCGGCTGGGACGGGCACCGCCTCGAGGGGCCCCGGCCCTCCTCCTCGCCGCCCGCTCGCCCGCCTCCTCGCGCCCTCCTCCGCTACGAGCTCCCCAAGCTGGCGCTTTACCTCCTCCTTGCGGCCTTCCTGGCCTCCCACCTCCCCCCCGACACAGACATGCACCTCTTCGCCCTCCCCTCCGCACGCGGGGGACGACGGACCCACCGAAGCGCCGCGAGCGCCACCCGGGTGGCCGAGGCGAAGGATGCCGAGGCGCGGAAGGAGGGCGTGCGCGCCTTCTCTCTCGAACGACTTCTCTCCATCTTCACCTGCCTGATCGCCCTCAGTCGGACCACCGGCGCGGCCTACGCCAATAACACGGGCACCACAGAGCTCTTCGCGCAGATCAACACGCTGGTCA
>NW_005803837.1:3949-9164 GCF_000240725.1 Microchloropsis gaditana
GCGGAGCTGGCACGACGGTCCGCGGTCTTGAAGCGGGGGCTGCCCCGGCCACGAATTGTGGACCCGGACATGTTCGCATCTCGGGTCCGGGCCGCGACAGCCGAGGCTGACGAGATAGCGGCCGCGGACGCGATGGTGCAGCAAGAATTGTTGGCTGTGTTGCGCGCGGAGGCGGCCAAGTATCCGGTCAGAGAGGCGGGGGGGAAAGGAAATGGAAGAAGCAGTAAGGGAACAGACGGGGACAGGGGGGTCCTTCCCATCATACCACCGCAAATGTTGAGCACTGCGCGTGATCTTGTGGCAGAAGAAGCGGCGAAGCTCCGAAAGGCAGTTGATTCTTACGGAGGGGAGGGTGGAAGCGAGGAAAGTGGAAAGGGCGAAGGGGCGGGTGTCGACTCGCAGGGGGACATGTGCCCAGTGGCATTGGAGCGAGACTGGCTGAAAGGATACAACGATCTTGCGTACTTTCCTGGCCGCCAGGCATTTGGGAGGCTGACAGGCGCCAGCAAGCAGGATCGGCTGGCCGCAGTTGTCCACGAATTCAATACCTTGGCCGGTCACGTGGAGAAGGTTGGGAAAAGGGCGAGCAAACTCGATACACGCTTAAATCTGGCCACTGGTGGCTATGTGAAACGCGCAACAGCGTTGTTGCACGGTGTGAGCGAGGCCCTAGACCAGATAGATGAGATGCGTTTGGAGGTGGGATGTTTTCGCAGGCTGAAGGCCATGGAAGAGAAGGCGCTTGTGACACGCGTGGCCGAGGTAAATGCGCAGGCAGACAGTGTGGCCAAGCGGGAAGAGCAATTGCAGCTGTCTTACGTGGAGTTGCTCGACGAAAGGGATCGATTGTTTGGAGTGCTTCATGGGCACGAAGGCGAGGAAGATAGAGGGGAGGAGCACAATGGTTTGAACGGCAAAGTGACAGTGGCGGAAGAGTGACAGAGAGGGGAAGTATAGCAGCGAAGAGAGCCCCTATGCTCTCGCTGAAAGAAATAAAAGCTAACGAACATATGGGTTATTTCCCGGGGATACAGGCAGGTCGATTGAATTGACTTTTCACGAAACCAGTCGACGGCAACCCAGGTTGGGAGGCTGAAATGCCGTGTTTGTAAAACATATCCACTTTTTCATTACATCAAACATGATCGCAAAAGAAGGTGGCGTTGTAGGAAGTTGGAATACGGGAACGCGAATAAAGGATAAATTTCACAGTGTACGCGGCATTCGTCGGCCCATTGCCTTTGAAGGGTCAAGCAGTCGCACTGCCTCTTGACTCAAAGCAACTAAAGCTCCCCAAGTCACCCGTCAACATTTCACGGGCCACACCGCAAAAGCTTTTCGCTCTATTGAGCTGCTCTATACATCGCGCTATGGTCGTTTGCCGGAACTACGTGGTGTGATCCCTTGTTATTGTGGCCTCGTGAACGAGCTGTTGCTCCCGCTTATGAGCGAGAGCTAACACCACGTCACTGATCTTTTCCTCCACTTGCCCAGGCCTGGTGAGGTGGCCAAATGCAATTTCACGCGTGTCTAAGCCATCTCAGGGCTCCCATGCACCGTAAGAGATGTACACAACCATAGTTAGGTCCTTTGTGAGTGTGCCGGTGTGTACGTGGTGGCTAACGAGGGCGAGAAAACTCCGGGCTGTGCCAAGGATCATCGTCTTCCTCTCCTCGGCCACGCCCGCTTTTCTTTGCAGTTGCTCCATGTCTGAATCAGTCGGCATTCCTCCTGGTGGGAATCTGTCGGATTTCACATGTCAATCAACGTTCTTTTGTCATATTTCTTCGCACTGTATATTCGCCGCGGTGAAGTGGTTCTTCTATGCCCGCACTGGTCTTAGGAAGTTTTTTCCACAACGATGACGTTTGCGATCCTTTCATCAGCACTTCGATGCCACGGGGCCGCTCGTTTCTTGTTCGCGAGCCTTTTCACCTGTCTTTCACCTAACTATTGATGCCCTGTGGCTTTGCTTCGTATCCCACCTCTTAGATAGTGACCAAACTGCGAACAATGTGTCAATGACGGCGGCTTGGCATAGCGTAGCGTTCACAAATTGCGTTGCTGTGGACGACACATTGCAGCATTGCTTAGTTTGTCCTGACTCAACCTCACTGACTAATACCCCGTCCTTGCGTACTTACACACCAATCTACAGTGTTTTAAGAGCTCACCAAACCCCGCTTCATTTAATCGAAGCGCCCGGCTCCGCGCGTCACATCTTTCTCGCGCACAAGATTTGCACCTCCTGTCAGGCGGAAAGCAACCTCCACGCAAGCACTTTATAGAAACGAATCTCTTGGCTCCCGTTCACTTACGGGAACTAGTCGAGGGCTTTGTTTTGCACATCACCTAGCACCACGTCTCTCATCACCGCCGCATCCTCGTGCTCGACTCACCGCACCCTAACTGGGTTTTTGCACTCTGCCTCTCTCGTCGAGCTCGCTGTCCTAGCCAGCCACTTCTTGAGCCAAGTGCACCTTACCGGCCCCAAGGCCGCCTTCCATCACAGTCAAGTACACGGGGGTACAACCGTCTAGGTTCGGTACTCGTTCCAGAGGCAGCAAAAGCAGCAAGCCCTTTTTACCTTCTTTTCAAGCGACCGAAATATGACGTACGAATACGTACATCAACGTCAGCAGCACGACAGCAGCTCCGACATGGACACAGCCCTACTGGTGCCTGATGTCACAAGCATCCCCATGCCTTTACGAGCAGAATCTCTTCGTAAACTCGAGGTAGTGGGGTCCTGCAACGGCCTCGCCTCGACCCAGCAAGCCTCAGGGGCCTCTGACACGGGCGAGGGGGGAAACCGGCGCAGCTCTCCTGCTTTCTCGGCAGCCACAAGCCGCGCAGACAAAGCAGAGAATGTTGGGGAAGAGAACGACGATCAGTCCCGGACATCGGGCTCCGATCTGGTCCCCACCACCACAGACGACAGCGACGAAGAGGACACCTCCTCGCTCGCCACGGACGAGACGCCCGACCACCTGCAGCGACACGCTGACTCCTTCTTGAGTGTGGACCGTGGTTCTCTGCTCGCTCCTCCCGTGGAGGGCGGGAAGAAAGTCCTGGTCACGGGCGGGGCCGGATTCGTAGGTAGCCACGTGGCGGACCATCTCTTGAGCCGCGGGGACGCCGTCGTCGTGGTGGACGAGTTCAACGACTACTACGACACCTCCTTGAAGCGCGCCAACGTCGCCCACCTCCTGGCCAAGCATGGGTCGGCGCGTTTGCGGGTGGTGGAGGCGGACATATGCGACGCGCATGCGATGGAACAACTCTTCATCACAGAGCGGCCCCGTCACGTGGTGCACATGGCGGCGCGTGCTGGGGTGCGGCCGTCCATCGATGATCCTTTCATCTACATCCACAGCAACATGCTCGGGACCACGCGCTTGCTGGAACTGGCGCGCATCCACGGCAACGACTGCTTCGTGTGGGCGTCGAGCAGCTCGGTGTATGGGGGGTCGAGCCTGGAGGAGTTCGGCGAGGACGACTACGTGGACAACCCGGTCTCTCCCTACGCGGCCACCAAGAAGGCCTGCGAGCTCATGACCCACACCTACCACTCGCTCTACAAGATGAACGTGACCGGCTTGCGCTTCTTCACGGTGTACGGCCCCCGGGGCCGGCCCGACATGGCGCCCTTCAAGTTCGTGGACCGCGTCTCCCGCGGGCTGGAGATCCAGCAGTTTGGAGACGGATCCTCCTCCCGGGACTACACCTACATCGACGACATCGTCGACGGCGTGGTGCGTGCCCTGGACCGGCCGTTGGGCTACCAGATTTTCAACCTGGGCAACGGCTCGCCGTACCGCTTGTCGGACTTTATCCGCCTGGTGGAGAAAAACGTGGGAAAAGCGGCGGTGATCAAAGTCCTGCCGGATCAGCCGGGGGATGTGCCTAGGACGTGCGCGAACATCAGCAAAGCCCAAGAGCTGCTGGGTTATCAGCCCAAGGTGTCGTTCGAAGAAGGGATCGCGAGGACTGTCGATTGGTACAAGGGTTGGAGGGCAGAGAAGAGCATGGAGGCGGAGAAAGAGGAGAAGAAAACCGGGGAGGGAAAAGCGGGAAAGAAGGCGGATAAGAGCACGAAAGGCGTGCAGCCGGGAAATATGGCGCGCGTAGCGTCGGCGGCCTCGGTCTTCAGCCAGGGAGGCTTGAGCGGTTAGCGTCACCCTGCAGGGGCGTGCGCCACGGCGATATTGATACCGTGGGATTTTGATGGAGTGCGCACACTATAGAGATAAGAAGAAGAAAAAAGCTGACGAGAAATTTAGTAAGGTACATGAGTCAATGACCTAGAGGCACATGGAGGCACGGGTTTGTGGTATGCAGGAAAGTGGCGAGGAACCGCCAAGAAAACAGAAAAAGACGAGAGAGGCACGACTGCTATTAAGCATTCTTGACGCATTGCTCTCACTGTCGCATGTATAGAATGGAGTTTTGCCGCAGGGCTAGCGAGCTTAGCGACAGTATGCTTGTTTGCGGTTTGGTCTCGAAGGAGACGCCTTTCCGTCCCTGGCCTTTGTTGCCGTTGCTGGCCGTCACATTTGTGTACATATGGGATATGAATACGCTACCGAACAAAATCTAAAAACAAGAAAGGAGGAGCAGCCTCGGAGATAGGAATGATATCGCTCCACTGACGGTGAAAGTGGAGGAGGGCTTGCCTGTGTCGGAACGAGGATGCAGGAGGAGGACCAGAACAGAGTTGGGGTTTCGGTGTTTCGGAACGCAGCTGTCTCTTCGTGTTGTCTAAAGCCGAATCTCTAGAAGTAACGTGGAGATCGGGACAGATGCGGAAAGGGGCTGCAAGAAAAGAGAATCGAAATTGGCAAACATATGACCGTTTTGAGCGATCCCTGCACTTGGGGGTGACTGAAAACATAAGAATTAGTAAGTAGTGAAGTTCACATGTGCGTGCGGTGCAAGTCGAGCAATTTGTGGCTTCATTTCGACGAGAGTGCAAAAAAAATAAAATGAGACATGATGTTAGACTGTCGTCAACATGAGAGCCATCCCTTTACGCGGGTGGGGCCATTTCTTCTCCGATGATCATCGGAATATAGCCCTTCGCTCTCGGCCCTCTAAAAAATCTCGTCTGGCGCATTCACATCAGAAGCGCCCCGGGCGTCGCCCTTGTCCTCTCCCTCCCGTCCTCCCACGACCCCCCCCCCTCTTCAACGCGCCCTTGCCGGCCTTCAAGGGT
>NW_005803837.1:9174-20534 GCF_000240725.1 Microchloropsis gaditana
TGTTCGTGGGCCTGATTTCTACGGCTCGATGGGGCGACAGAAAGCCGACAAATATCAAGCAAGAGAGTCCAGAGAAAGGGAGGCTCACGTGGAGTCGAAATACAGTTTTAATTCAATCGATCCATGTCATTCTTCGATCGTCGGTTGGCCTCCCGAGAACTATTCATGTTCTGAAGGTCTCGTACACCCTCATTTCTCGCGCGCGTGTTCCCTTGGTCAATTTGTTTTCTCGCGGGGTCCGTAGTCACGGGGTCTAAAAAGCGACACCCCCCAATACACACACACACATACCACCCTAATAATGGTGTCCAGTAACCAAAACACCTCCTCGCTAACTTCGCATTTGGCGAGCAATGCGCCCCAGCTTTGTCGCTCGCATCCAGTCTTGATCCATACGCCGGAGAGACTTTGTTGGTCAAGCGCAGTCCGTTTCGGCACTTTTCTTTTTGTTTGTGTGCACTACATAGAGTGACAGAAATTGTCGTTTGTATGTCATCTTTCTTGTCATCAAGAAGTCCGTAAGGATGAGCGCGCAGAAGTGTACGTGTCGACGACATCAGGAGCGCTATAGACATTCCATCGAAAAACCTGTTAAACTAGCCTCTTTCAGTAACTTCAGCATATGGCGTCCCACCCTTAATGGCCGGACAGTACGTGGCCCGAATTTCTGCCCCTCTTCATGCCTGTGAGGAACAAGTGTAGGCATGTCCCTGTCATCCTGACTTCCTCATTGCGATCAGGTAGAGGTGGTCTGTCAATGAAGAGATCTTCAATATGACGCGAACAACGCGATCAAGGACAAGCTCCAATGCCGCTCCTTTTCAGAGACTCGGCCGTAAAGAAGCAAGTAAAGGCAATGTGCTGTGCTTAAGCATGATCTACGCCAGAGAGGTGAGCGTCCGTGCACGACAATCGTGCATTCCCAAGCACGTATATATAGAATATCTTTCCATCGAAAAATCAGCCCCATTGTCTCACTACTAAAGTCTTGCGTGCTTGTTCAGGATGCAGTTCCAGAAAAGGATTTCGGTCAGGTGTGGCGCGATCGCTTGCGCCTTGTGCAGCTGGAGAGCAACGGATGGGAAGTGTACAGCTGTGATCTATCCCACGATGAGTCCTTGGGCGTAATGGGACGGCATCTGCAATCGAATTTCGACCACCGTCGATTTCAGGAGGCCTTCACACGACGGTTTCCACATGGCTTGGAGATACGCCAGGTCCGTGACCTGTGTAATGTGACTCTTCAGGTTTTCCCCTCGACTACAGCGTTTCCTTTTTTTTTGCGCCTCATCCCGCGCGCCTTTCACAACCTCGCACGTGAAGGTCATATTCGACTATTTCTACATCCCCGAGCACTGGGCCAGTCAGCGTTGGGGCTCCGGCCGCCTCGTCACCGACACAATCCCCTTCCTGCGCCGCACCGCCAGGGTCCGGGAGTTCTGGCTGCCCAATTGCAAGGTCATGCGGGAGCTTTTGGAGGAGCACGAGGAGGTGCTGGTGTCGGAGGGTCTTGACTGGAGCCTGGTGCGGGAACGGTGGAAAAACGTCCTGTACGTGGCCACGGAGCAAGTGGACGGGATCATGCAAAGGAGCTTGGCCGAGGTGAAGACAAATGCGAACCAGGTGCGAGGGGAGAGATAGGAATGATTCTTGTGGCGCCTGGAGAAGGCAAAGCCAATTAAAATATTTTTGTAACCACAGCACCCAGACAAGAAAGTGATGCTTCTCACGCTGCTCGACATCCGCCACCTGTAGGTTGCTGCCTACCTGGATGACCAGTACCCGTTTATAAAGATAAGCCCCATCGTCCTCGCCAAGCCGCGTCGCTATCGCCAAGAAAAGGGGAGGGACCTCAAGGACAATCAAAAACGGAGCAAAGTCGTGGAGGGGGGATTGAAGGTAAGATACCAGAAAGGAGCAGAGCGTAACATTCTCGCACCGAGGAATCATGGCTGTATATTCGAGGAGGATGAGAACCCCGTCAGCCGTTAGGGATTGCCTTAAAGTCCGGTAGTAGACCGCACTGTTTTCTGTAGGATGGCTCTCGCCTGACCGATGGCTTTGCCGCATGCAACATTGGTATTTATACATGGAAAGGTGGTTCTGCTATTTTCAACATTAGGTAGAAAGCATCATGGAAAATAGCCTGAAAGGCTTCAGGACCAACGACCTGATATTATTTTCTCTTACAGTAGCATTGTATTACGTTACCTTTCGTGCTTTTCCAGGACAACCTACAGCCGTAGAAAAATCACAATATTTCACCCCACCCGCTCCCTTTTACTTCTGTACATGGTGCAAGTATCCACAAGCGTCTGTGTCATGACGAGCTCATGAGCTCGACGAGGTCCGTCTTATTGCCGCAAGTCGATTCTTCTGATCCTGTGTGAGCTCCTTCTTCTTTTTCGCCGCGGCGTTCTCTGCCTTTGTGCGTGCACTAACTTTTTCTGTTCTAGTCTTTTCTTTCGCTTTGTCCTTGTTGCCACCGAAAGAAAAGATAGAGCCAATGCGCGCGGGGCGGTTCACCCAAGCGGGAACGGAAGCCCCCACCAGTCTCTGACAGAGCGCGTCGCTGTAGTGGTTGCAATTTTTCCTCGTCACCTGCAGAGGAGAGGTCACGGCGTAGAGTACCATCAAATCATTTTTTTTTCTTCTTGAATTCCCTCCGCCTTCTCTCCCTTTCTTTTCTGCTATCATCCTCAACCTATACACCCACAAACACGACCTCGGACTGCGTCCTTAGACTTACATGATAGGCACCGGCCGCAAACTCTTCTCGCAGTTTGTTAATAATGCCATGTACCTGTCAACATGTTAATTTCCAATGAGAACCGTCGACATGTCGCTAACAAAATGGAATGACTGGGTGCGCAAGGTATCCACCCTTCTCAAATTTAATGAACGCTTTACCTCGTTGGCGCTTCCGACATGCTCGCCCATGACTATGCTCTCCTTCAAGCTTACTACCTGGCCACTCGCAACCAGAGGGGTCTTGGGAACGTGGAAAAAGACTCCGTTTTGGGCGAATGTGTACTCTACGCCGCCAACCTTCGTTTCAATACAAATTATGACCATGAGACGTCAGCTCCACAAAACAGAAAAAGCTGTTTCCTGCCATCCGTTCCCAAAGATGTAAGCATTACAGGTATTTTCCCCAGCTTGAAACGAACCTCCACGCCAGTATGCCACGCCCCTAGCCCTACTCGTCGCATCCATGAGCCCGTCCCCTGCTCATCCGTCAGCTCGTAGACATTGAGAATCACATCGCGCCGAGAGGATGCCGCCATAGCCGTCGAGTGGCTTTCAGACGCGCTCACTTATGCCTAGCTACCAAAATCCGAAGAGGGAGGCGAGGGTGGAGGTGAGTGTATCGCCAGTGGGATCATTCATATTAATAGGGGCTAAGTATAATAGCAATGCTGTAGGATGCAATTTCGCGCGTACTACTCTGTAATATCATGACTTGACAATATGGACTCGCATATATAGCACTGTCTGCTGACCATGCTAGCTTTAAGAATTAATTGTCTACGTGACAGCATAACAAACGTGAAGAGATGGAACGTAGGGAACTTTTCGTAGTCTTTACATGTGTTCAACAAGGCAGCCACTGTCAATTCCTTCATTTTTCCCGGGACCCTATTCGAATGAAACAGACCATGCGATGGGCTGAAGTGCTCTCTCTCTATCATGAAAATATGTCGCTCAGGAGCTGTTTTTCCCGCCCAGTGACCGAGTCTAGAAAACCACCAGCAACGCGAGGCCGGCGGGCACGGCTCCCCGAATAAGACATACCTTTGATCGCCTGCAGAACCGGCATTACTGCTCCCACGATACCATTATAATTTGGAAAAAAAAAGTCGCTATCTATTCAATGAGATACGGTCGCCCTGGCCCCTACCATTCGGGGGGAAAAGCAGCAGGGTCGATTTCTTGGGCCTCTGTGCGTGCTCCCTCGAGACCGATGACGCGGTTCGTATGATGGAAAAGGACCCCTCGATTGCCTGGCTCCCGAGCACCCAAACCCCAGGTGGCGCCCTGGCAGTGGTGGACAGGAGGACGGGTGCACGCCCTTGTATTCAGTTTGTTTCTCTAGTCTGATAGCCTCTCCTTGTGTGCGTGTGAAAATGAAATGCGATTTTTTATCGCGTCGCGCGCTTGTCTTCGCAACATGGTTCCGAAGGCCGGAGGCGGAAGTGTCCCCCCGGCAGGAGCCCGTTCGTTCCCTTTCCATCATGGTCCTAAATATTCTCTCCCTTTTTACACATCCTGATCTTCCTTGCATGCATCAGGTCGCCTGGGTCCAGGTTTCCTTCTGTCTTGTGCCTGAGCTGTCCGTCAACGCACAGAGCTCGCACCCTTCACCATACTTTTTCTTCTCCGGTACAGCTTGTCTGCTGTTCCGCGTCGTAGGTCGCAGGAAAAATGGGCATCCGTATTATGGTCAAAGGTGGGGTTTGGAAAAACAGTGAAGATGAGATTCTGAAGGCCGCGGTCATGAAATATGGCCTGAATCAATGGCCTCGCGTCGCGTCGTTGCTCAATCGCAAGTCCGCAGCTCAATGCAAGGCGCGGTGGTACGAATGGTTGGATCCGTCCATCAAAAAAACGGAGTGGACGCGCGAAGAAGAAGAGAAACTTCTGCACTTGGCCAAGATCCTGCCTGCGCAATGGCGGACCATCGCCCCCATCGTGGGCCGGACGCCTGCGCAGTGCCTGGAACACTACGAGCGTCTCTTAGATGCTGCCCAGCAGAAGACGGGGGATATGGACGCAGGGGAGATCAAGGACGATCCTCGGAAGCTCCGCCCGGGAGAAATTGACACGGCGCCTGAGACAAAGCCGGCACGACCGGACCCGATCGACATGGACGAGGACGAGAAGGAAATGCTTTCGGAAGCCCGGGCGCGCCTCGCCAACACCAAAGGGAAAAAGGCGAAACGAAAGGCGCGCGAGAAGATGTTGATGGAGGCGAAGCGATTAGCATCGCTGCAGAAGCGGCGAGAGCTGAAAGCGGCTGGTTTGGAATTGAAAATGCGTGAGAAGAAGCGTAAGTACATTGACTACGGGCGTGAGATCCCTTTCCAGCGCACGGCGCCCGCCGGCTTTTACGCGACAGGGGCGGAGAAATTGGAGGGCGAGAAGCAGGCTCTGGACCCGCGATTTGAGGCGCTGCGTGTAGATAAGATGGAGGACGAGCGCAGGGACGAGGAGGAGTCCCGGCTTCGGAACCAAGACAAGAAACGGCACAAGAAGCTCGTGCAGGAGAACCTGCCTCAGATGGTGCAAGCGCTCAATCAGTTGAACGACCCGGCTTCGATCCGACGGCGCGTCCCACTCTCCCTCCCGGCCCCCCAAGTGACGGACAGGGACCTGGAAGAGATCGTGAAGGTGGGGGCGCAGGCGGCCGCCGGTGGGGGGGGGGGAGGGGCGACGGCGGGGCTTTTGGGGGACTACCGGGACCGGGCTACCCCGTTGGCCACGCCCATGCGGACACCGAGCACGGCCCCGGGGCAGGATGTGGTCATGCAGGAGGCGAGGAACTTGCTGGCGATGCGGGCGGCCGAGACCCCGCTTCAGGGGGGGGAGGCGGTTATGAGCCGGTTGGAGGGAGGGACGGGTTTTGAGGGGCACGAGCCGCGGGGTTTAGGTGGTGGAGGCATGACTCCCGGGGGCGGAATGACGCCGATGACGGCGAGGAACGAGGAGGGGGGGCGGACGCCGCTCTCGTCGGGACGGGTGGGCGGGTCCTCGGTGGCTTCGATCAAGTCCCGGGCCCACGCGGCCGGTGGGGCGACGCCGATGCGAGACGAGTTGGGGTTGAATCAAATGGGGGGCTCGGAGGAGCAGCAGCAGTTGATGGTGATGAGTGAGAAGCGCCGGCAGAAGGCGCTCCGGGCTCAGCTGGCGGAGGGCTTGAGGAGCTTGCCGGAGGCCCAGTACACGTACGAGATCTCGGTGCCGACGATGGAGGAGGAGGAGGAGAGAGTGACGGACGTGGGGAAGGAGGAGGACGCGGCGGACCGGGACGCGCGCATGGCGGCCAAGAAATTGGCGGTGGAAGAAGCGGAGCTGGCACGACGGTCCGCGGTCTTGAAGCGGGGGCTGCCCCGGCCACGAATTGTGGACCCGGACATGTTCGCATCTCGGGTCCGGGCCGCGACAGCCGAGGCTGACGAGATAGCGGCCGCGGACGCGATGGTGCAGCAAGAATTGTTGGCTGTGTTGCGCGCGGAGGCGGCCAAGTATCCGGTCAGAGAGGCGGGGGGGAAAGGAAATGGAAGAAGCAGTAAGGGAACAGACGGGGACAGGGGGGTCCTTCCCATCATACCACCGCAAATGTTGAGCACTGCGCGTGATCTTGTGGCAGAAGAAGCGGCGAAGCTCCGAAAGGCAGTTGATTCTTACGGAGGGGAGGGTGGAAGCGAGGAAAGTGGAAAGGGCGAAGGGGCGGGTGTCGACTCGCAGGGGGACATGTGCCCAGTGGCATTGGAGCGAGACTGGCTGAAAGGATACAACGATCTTGCGTACTTTCCTGGCCGCCAGGCATTTGGGAGGCTGACAGGCGCCAGCAAGCAGGATCGGCTGGCCGCAGTTGTCCACGAATTCAATACCTTGGCCGGTCACGTGGAGAAGGTTGGGAAAAGGGCGAGCAAACTCGATACACGCTTAAATCTGGCCACTGGTGGCTATGTGAAACGCGCAACAGCGTTGTTGCACGGTGTGAGCGAGGCCCTAGACCAGATAGATGAGATGCGTTTGGAGGTGGGATGTTTTCGCAGGCTGAAGGCCATGGAAGAGAAGGCGCTTGTGACACGCGTGGCCGAGGTAAATGCGCAGGCAGACAGTGTGGCCAAGCGGGAAGAGCAATTGCAGCTGTCTTACGTGGAGTTGCTCGACGAAAGGGATCGATTGTTTGGAGTGCTTCATGGGCACGAAGGCGAGGAAGATAGAGGGGAGGAGCACAATGGTTTGAACGGCAAAGTGACAGTGGCGGAAGAGTGACAGAGAGGGGAAGTATAGCAGCGAAGAGAGCCCCTATGCTCTCGCTGAAAGAAATAAAAGCTAACGAACATATGGGTTATTTCCCGGGGATACAGGCAGGTCGATTGAATTGACTTTTCACGAAACCAGTCGACGGCAACCCAGGTTGGGAGGCTGAAATGCCGTGTTTGTAAAACATATCCACTTTTTCATTACATCAAACATGATCGCAAAAGAAGGTGGCGTTGTAGGAAGTTGGAATACGGGAACGCGAATAAAGGATAAATTTCACAGTGTACGCGGCATTCGTCGGCCCATTGCCTTTGAAGGGTCAAGCAGTCGCACTGCCTCTTGACTCAAAGCAACTAAAGCTCCCCAAGTCACCCGTCAACATTTCACGGGCCACACCGCAAAAGCTTTTCGCTCTATTGAGCTGCTCTATACATCGCGCTATGGTCGTTTGCCGGAACTACGTGGTGTGATCCCTTGTTATTGTGGCCTCGTGAACGAGCTGTTGCTCCCGCTTATGAGCGAGAGCTAACACCACGTCACTGATCTTTTCCTCCACTTGCCCAGGCCTGGTGAGGTGGCCAAATGCAATTTCACGCGTGTCTAAGCCATCTCAGGGCTCCCATGCACCGTAAGAGATGTACACAACCATAGTTAGGTCCTTTGTGAGTGTGCCGGTGTGTACGTGGTGGCTAACGAGGGCGAGAAAACTCCGGGCTGTGCCAAGGATCATCGTCTTCCTCTCCTCGGCCACGCCCGCTTTTCTTTGCAGTTGCTCCATGTCTGAATCAGTCGGCATTCCTCCTGGTGGGAATCTGTCGGATTTCACATGTCAATCAACGTTCTTTTGTCATATTTCTTCGCACTGTATATTCGCCGCGGTGAAGTGGTTCTTCTATGCCCGCACTGGTCTTAGGAAGTTTTTTCCACAACGATGACGTTTGCGATCCTTTCATCAGCACTTCGATGCCACGGGGCCGCTCGTTTCTTGTTCGCGAGCCTTTTCACCTGTCTTTCACCTAACTATTGATGCCCTGTGGCTTTGCTTCGTATCCCACCTCTTAGATAGTGACCAAACTGCGAACAATGTGTCAATGACGGCGGCTTGGCATAGCGTAGCGTTCACAAATTGCGTTGCTGTGGACGACACATTGCAGCATTGCTTAGTTTGTCCTGACTCAACCTCACTGACTAATACCCCGTCCTTGCGTACTTACACACCAATCTACAGTGTTTTAAGAGCTCACCAAACCCCGCTTCATTTAATCGAAGCGCCCGGCTCCGCGCGTCACATCTTTCTCGCGCACAAGATTTGCACCTCCTGTCAGGCGGAAAGCAACCTCCACGCAAGCACTTTATAGAAACGAATCTCTTGGCTCCCGTTCACTTACGGGAACTAGTCGAGGGCTTTGTTTTGCACATCACCTAGCACCACGTCTCTCATCACCGCCGCATCCTCGTGCTCGACTCACCGCACCCTAACTGGGTTTTTGCACTCTGCCTCTCTCGTCGAGCTCGCTGTCCTAGCCAGCCACTTCTTGAGCCAAGTGCACCTTACCGGCCCCAAGGCCGCCTTCCATCACAGTCAAGTACACGGGGGTACAACCGTCTAGGTTCGGTACTCGTTCCAGAGGCAGCAAAAGCAGCAAGCCCTTTTTACCTTCTTTTCAAGCGACCGAAATATGACGTACGAATACGTACATCAACGTCAGCAGCACGACAGCAGCTCCGACATGGACACAGCCCTACTGGTGCCTGATGTCACAAGCATCCCCATGCCTTTACGAGCAGAATCTCTTCGTAAACTCGAGGTAGTGGGGTCCTGCAACGGCCTCGCCTCGACCCAGCAAGCCTCAGGGGCCTCTGACACGGGCGAGGGGGGAAACCGGCGCAGCTCTCCTGCTTTCTCGGCAGCCACAAGCCGCGCAGACAAAGCAGAGAATGTTGGGGAAGAGAACGACGATCAGTCCCGGACATCGGGCTCCGATCTGGTCCCCACCACCACAGACGACAGCGACGAAGAGGACACCTCCTCGCTCGCCACGGACGAGACGCCCGACCACCTGCAGCGACACGCTGACTCCTTCTTGAGTGTGGACCGTGGTTCTCTGCTCGCTCCTCCCGTGGAGGGCGGGAAGAAAGTCCTGGTCACGGGCGGGGCCGGATTCGTAGGTAGCCACGTGGCGGACCATCTCTTGAGCCGCGGGGACGCCGTCGTCGTGGTGGACGAGTTCAACGACTACTACGACACCTCCTTGAAGCGCGCCAACGTCGCCCACCTCCTGGCCAAGCATGGGTCGGCGCGTTTGCGGGTGGTGGAGGCGGACATATGCGACGCGCATGCGATGGAACAACTCTTCATCACAGAGCGGCCCCGTCACGTGGTGCACATGGCGGCGCGTGCTGGGGTGCGGCCGTCCATCGATGATCCTTTCATCTACATCCACAGCAACATGCTCGGGACCACGCGCTTGCTGGAACTGGCGCGCATCCACGGCAACGACTGCTTCGTGTGGGCGTCGAGCAGCTCGGTGTATGGGGGGTCGAGCCTGGAGGAGTTCGGCGAGGACGACTACGTGGACAACCCGGTCTCTCCCTACGCGGCCACCAAGAAGGCCTGCGAGCTCATGACCCACACCTACCACTCGCTCTACAAGATGAACGTGACCGGCTTGCGCTTCTTCACGGTGTACGGCCCCCGGGGCCGGCCCGACATGGCGCCCTTCAAGTTCGTGGACCGCGTCTCCCGCGGGCTGGAGATCCAGCAGTTTGGAGACGGATCCTCCTCCCGGGACTACACCTACATCGACGACATCGTCGACGGCGTGGTGCGTGCCCTGGACCGGCCGTTGGGCTACCAGATTTTCAACCTGGGCAACGGCTCGCCGTACCGCTTGTCGGACTTTATCCGCCTGGTGGAGAAAAACGTGGGAAAAGCGGCGGTGATCAAAGTCCTGCCGGATCAGCCGGGGGATGTGCCTAGGACGTGCGCGAACATCAGCAAAGCCCAAGAGCTGCTGGGTTATCAGCCCAAGGTGTCGTTCGAAGAAGGGATCGCGAGGACTGTCGATTGGTACAAGGGTTGGAGGGCAGAGAAGAGCATGGAGGCGGAGAAAGAGGAGAAGAAAACCGGGGAGGGAAAAGCGGGAAAGAAGGCGGATAAGAGCACGAAAGGCGTGCAGCCGGGAAATATGGCGCGCGTAGCGTCGGCGGCCTCGGTCTTCAGCCAGGGAGGCTTGAGCGGTTAGCGTCACCCTGCAGGGGCGTGCGCCACGGCGATATTGATACCGTGGGATTTTGATGGAGTGCGCACACTATAGAGATAAGAAGAAGAAAAAAGCTGACGAGAAATTTAGTAAGGTACATGAGTCAATGACCTAGAGGCACATGGAGGCACGGGTTTGTGGTATGCAGGAAAGTGGCGAGGAACCGCCAAGAAAACAGAAAAAGACGAGAGAGGCACGACTGCTATTAAGCATTCTTGACGCATTGCTCTCACTGTCGCATGTATAGAATGGAGTTTTGCCGCAGGGCTAGCGAGCTTAGCGACAGTATGCTTGTTTGCGGTTTGGTCTCGAAGGAGACGCCTTTCCGTCCCTGGCCTTTGTTGCCGTTGCTGGCCGTCACATTTGTGTACATATGGGATATGAATACGCTACCGAACAAAATCTAAAAACAAGAAAGGAGGAGCAGCCTCGGAGATAGGAATGATATCGCTCCACTGACGGTGAAAGTGGAGGAGGGCTTGCCTGTGTCGGAACGAGGATGCAGGAGGAGGACCAGAACAGAGTTGGGGTTTCGGTGTTTCGGAACGCAGCTGTCTCTTCGTGTTGTCTAAAGCCGAATCTCTAGAAGTAACGTGGAGATCGGGACAGATGCGGAAAGGGGCTGCAAGAAAAGAGAATCGAAATTGGCAAACATATGACCGTTTTGAGCGATCCCTGCACTTGGGGGTGACTGAAAACATAAGAATTAGTAAGTAGTGAAGTTCACATGTGCGTGCGGTGCAAGTCGAGCAATTTGTGGCTTCATTTCGACGAGAGTGCAAAAAAAATAAAATGAGACATGATGTTAGACTGTCGTCAACATGAGAGCCATCCCTTTACGCGGGTGGGGCCATTTCTTCTCCGATGATCATCGGAATATAGCCCTTCGCTCTCGGCCCTCTAAAAAATCTCGTCTGGCGCATTCACATCAGAAGCGCCCCGGGCGTCGCCCTTGTCCTCTCCCTCCCGTCCTCCCACGACCCCCCCCCTCTTCAACGCGCCCTGGCCGGCCTTCAAGGGTTTGCCCCCTGCCTCCCTCCCGCCTTCCCCTCCCTCGTCCTCGTCGCCCTCCCCATCTCTCCCCCGCTTCCTCCCCCCCTT
>NW_005803836.1:0-839 GCF_000240725.1 Microchloropsis gaditana
TCCCTCCCTCACTCCCTCCCTCCCTCCCTCACTCGCGCCATCCCTGCTTTCTCTCCGCCTCGATTCTGCCCTCTTTCCCTCCCTCCTTCTTTCTTTATCTTCCTTTCCTTCCCTCTCTCTTTTCTTTTCTTTCCCTCCGTCCCTCCTTCCCCCTCTACTTCTTTCTTTCTCCCTCCTTATCTCCTCCTTCCTTCTGATTTCTCCTTTCGTTGCGAGGTCTTTTCCTTTCCATCTATCCTTACGCCTCCCAAGCCTTATCAAGTACCGAGGCTCTCAGACCTTTTCCTTACGGACCTTCCCCCCTCCCTCCGTTCCTCCGTTCCTCCCTCCCCTTCTCCCTCGTCAGATGGATCAACGACCAAATCAACGCCTTCGTCCAAGACTTCCTCCGCGTCAGTTTCACGCTGCATCGCCGACTCGCGGAAAACCGGCTCAGAGGCCTCCGAAGTCAGGTAAAACACGGACTTAAGGAGACTGCAACAGCAAAGGGATGCTGGGAGAAAGTGCACGGCTCACGGCTTTGCGACGAATATCTCTTGTATATGTAATACGTGTATATCTTGTTTCGCATAACGAATCATTATTCACCGAGACACTTTATGTAACCCTTTCATTTTTCCTCCCCTATGCCTTGCTCCTTTCCTTTGTCCATCACTCTCTCGTTCACCTACCCTTTCCTTTCGCTCATGCCTCCCTCCCTCCCTCCCTCAGGTCCAAGCACGCACGATTTTGACGGATATTTTCTCCAAGTCATCGCCGCTCCCCGAGCGCGATCACCTTAACTCCATCCTTGTGGAGGGGGGACATGCCCGACGTCAAGCCTGGTGAGTGTATCCCAC
>NW_005803836.1:4415-4776 GCF_000240725.1 Microchloropsis gaditana
GAAGAAATCTCTCTCGCTGAGGCCATTTTGCGCCTTATTCAGGTTTCCTCCCTCACTCCCTCCCTTTCTCCCTCCTTCTCTTTCTCCCTCTTTCTTCCCCTCCCTCCTTACTCTTCTCCTTTCCCTACCTTGCGCGTCACCATCTCTGTGATATACATACATATATATATCCCTCTCATTCTTTTCCCCTCTCTACGATCCCTCCCTCTCTTCAGGCCTTGCAGCATGAAAGGAGTGTCAACCAGGGCAAAGAATCAGGACCCCACGCCCTCCTCCAGGTCCCTCCCTCACTCACTCCCTTCCTCCCTTCCTTCCTTCCTTCCTCCCTGCTCTCCATCCTCCATCGTCCCGTCTGTATCTT
>NW_005803836.1:4786-9927 GCF_000240725.1 Microchloropsis gaditana
CTTCTCCCCTGGCTGCCGTAGCCCTCCGCACATGTTCCCTCATGCCCTCACACCGCTCGCTCAACCGAATCAACAGCCGCCAAAGACTGGCTTTCCTTTCCTCCCCCTGCCTCGCTTCTTCCTCCACCTGCCACACCCACAATGCGCCCGGGGGGGGGTTCAGGGATTGCTGCCCGCCTGAAGGGGAAGCAAGAGCGAGGACCGGGTGGAAGAAGACACAGTATTGTGGGCAGGAGGGAATAGGAGGGTAGGGAAGAGAGTGCCAGGATGAAAGAGGGGGAAGTGAAAGGAAAGGAGGGAGAGAGGGAAGGAGGGAGGGAGAAAGGGAGGGAGGGAAGGAGGAGGAAGGGAGAGAGGGAAGGAGGGAGGAAGGGAGGAGAGGACGAACACGTAGCGCACCTTCGTCCCCATCTAGAGGCGGGTCCGACGATGGCATAGACTGCAAATATCTGTGGTTGTGTTTTGAAGTACCATCAATTCTATGGATTGATGCATTCCTTGCATCTGACCTCCCCTTTCACGATACGGTACAGACGCTGCCCTTATCCCCAGTCCTCAAAATTACTTACTTGACCATTCTTTTCAAACCTTCCCGCCACTCCTGTACGCTTTTTCCAATTTTGACGAGGGAACGGCTCACATCCTCATCAATCCGTCGAAGCTCATCTTGCAAAGCATTCAGCTGGGCGGGGGAGCTTTGGGGGGGGGAGGTTGAGGAGGAAGAGGTAGCCAACACCATGGCCAGTGGGATATAGTACGAACTTGCCTCTACTCGAGGAGGGCTAAATAGTGCATGAGAGACTTCTGTTTCGAAAAATGTATGCATGAATATTTACTGAAGTGGAAAATGATGGGCAAGGCAGGCCGAAGCCAGAGGAGAGAGTCGCCTACAAAACTAGTCCCGGCAGTTCGGTCATCCATGTGCGTAATGTCCTTTCGAATAAAAGATAACGTAACGTAGATCGACATCGACAGTCATCGACAGTCACTCTCGTCCACTCCCCTCGAAGTTTAGACCCAAAAAAGAGGCAACCTTCTCGAATACAGGACAATAGTTACCCACCGGAAAAAAAGGAGGGGGAACTACCGGAATCGAACCAGTGACCTCCTCAACCCGAATGAGGAATCATACCACTAGACCAAGCTCCCACAATCACCGGCCTTACGCTATGTCACGTTTTATGACTAGACCCGGAATGGCACTTATTCTTGTCGGACACGTTTGATGACTAGACCCTCGATGTTACTTGTGCTTATCCAACCCAATGGTCTTCTTTCCCTGTGAGTGGCAACATTCCTGGAGGTGACTCCTCTCCTGGTGCTTGCCCCTTCTGTGCTAAGCTCACTTTGTTTCATATGTCTGTACACCCAAAAATATATGCTACGCGTTCATAGGGCTTTTTTTTCCGGTCAGCTGAAAATCTTCACGTTGCTAAAATGCGTTCCGACACTTTTCAATTTTTCGTCCAAGTCGGCATACATGCATCCATCGCGATTAATAATGCAGCCTGATGGCTGCCGTGAGGTGTCAACAAAAGAGTGTGTATTATAAGATAATGAAAGATGCCCTGGTATCATATGGGCTCTCAAAAAAACTTTAAGACTGGTTTGTTTTGGGGGGATGCATAACTGGTAGTACAGGAAAATTGATACTTTACTAAAAGCCTATGACTTCTTGCAATGAGATGTGCTCGGCAATGCGGACAAAAGTTGCAAACGGGAGGATAGCTGCAAACATATCACGGGATCATGCCGGCTGGCAAGACAAAACACTTGCAGTATTTTTCTCTGCTGACGATGTACATGCGGTGCCTGATGTGTACACAGGTTTTATTAAGGGAGAGTCTCATCTTCAAGAGACAAGAAACAACAGCATATATTAAACACGGGACTACCACTAAGAACTTCCACGCTCCAAACTTTTTTGGGGACTAGAGCGCCTCGTCCACTGCTTAGGTGGCGTTTTCCCGGCTTCGTAGTACAAGTTCTTGTACCTGGGGGGCATACACAGAGAAATCCTATAACTTAGGTATGCAGCAGCTCTTGCAAATGTCTGGAAGCCCTGGGAATGACAAAACATCCTTCCCCAGTTATATTACACAGCCATCTACCCAGCGACCAAGGACGCAAAAGATCGCGATAGAAGACGAGAATCTAGGCCCTCCAAAGTCTTTGTGTTCGGAGTTCGGTGGTGTTAAGTCCGTTTTTGTATCGATTGTACGCTCATAGCTGTTACGTGTACAGTCTAATCTCTTGAGAACTTAGGATACCCTTCTAATAACCTGAATTTTCAAGCAAAATCAAAGCCTCAAATGTGCTGGACTCGCAGCCTACTTATTCGCATCTGTGACAGTCATTTTGATTTAATGACCGCGTGTTTCTCGCCGGTCCTCGTACGAGTTCGTGACTGATGTCTGCATTGTCTGGATTTGGGCACTTGGTCAGCGAAACATCTCTGAGGCCTCCGTTGTGTCGCATGCAAGTCTCCTTAGCTACGGGAAACAAATGCCTAGAAGCCTGATTTACACATTATTGAAATGTACTACAATGGCACCTTGTTAGGATATTTAGTGATACACATTTCAAGTTACCGCTGCTTCGACTACTTCTATGGTTCGCTCCATGTAAATCCCTTGCAGCCAGCCGCCTGCGAGACAAGTTGCCTTAATTGCAGCATTCCGGAATTAACGAAGACAAAGAATCACAACAAGGGTGAAAAAAATCACGACAGCAGATCAGCCCTTTTCCAAAAGTTATTCTTCATACGACAATAATCGAGCGTGATGAGCGCTAGTTCTACCCAGGATAGGGTGGAGACAGACGCCATCCTGAATATAAAAGACATCCACTTCTTTTGAGTGTAGCCCTGTCGCTACATTCCTCTGAAACAAGATGAACTTGCTAAAAAGTAGCGTAACTTCCCCTTCTTCGTGACATTGCTCGTAGTCTTTTGTTAAGCGTCACATCCCCTCAAATCTCACATCTAATTTCAACGTACCAGTCGGTCCTTGGAGATGAACTTTTACAATCATCTGTCAAAAAATCTCACAGCACTCGAGGAGACTAAGATATGGTAGGATGCACGATCAAGTTAGAATTGCGCTTGTCTTCCATAGGGCCCCGCATAGCCCCATTCACAAACATTCACCTCCGTTGCGGGACACTGCTTTGTTCGCATAAACCGGCCATCATGTGAATCCAACTGAGAAGCAAGGAAGACTAAGTATGCACACCTTGCTGTGATATGTCCTTTACATTTTGTATGCACCGAATTTCGTGTTTTTATCGTTTTTCGTAATTTTACACAGCAAATATTTCTCAAGGAAGATGCTCTTTCCGACACGATCAACTTAAAGAGGTAGCTTGTACTGAATTTAACCATGATTCAACATAGTCATTTGTTCTTACCATTTTTTCAAATATTCATGGCAATCTATAAGACCTTCACTTCCTGCGAGTGCTCCTCGACGGGTGCCGGTCGCATTCATGAAAATTAGTTTTTTAGACCTCTTTCAAGTGACAACGACAAGACAAGTCCCTAGAGCCGCAAGTTGTCCGACTATTGGACACGTCCAAAACTATAACAGTAAAATCCTCAGTGAAGTAAAAAGAAAAAGCAAACAGGAAGCACTCAAAATTTTACAATCTGAGTACCCGGTCTCCTCTCAGATGGAGCCATCACTCCAAGCCCCAACTTTGGCTGTGGATGTTAATATTGTTCACATAGATTCATTTGCTGAATCATGCGCCGAAAGCGGGTGTACCGCGAGGACTCTTAGTTATTTTCAGTGGAAATCCTCTGCGTCACCCTGTCTTATGTTTCTTTGCTGAGTAATTCCTTGTCGATGCCATGCGGACGGAACCAGTCTGAGCCTCACCCTGTCTTAAGGAGCACGCTTACCTCCTGACACTTCGTGTTGCAAGGACGCCGGTCTAGGTTGACCGCTCTTTCGAAAAGGTGCCATACTATGTACATGATGTAGCCTCAGGGTCGATACGCGCCAAGCCGACAGCATCCAGACTTTGCCCGGATGTTTTCCTTACTTCTTTCGCTCCTGCATCCCCCGTCGTATGACCTCCTCCCTCCTCTCCTCGCCTTTGTCCGGCTTTCGCATGTGCCTTCACCCGCGAAGGGATGTTTAAATCGCATTAATTGCTTTGCTTTGAGCGGGCTGATTTCTGAACACATATGTATGCACTGTCAGTGATCATTTTTTGGGTTGCTTGTGGTGCCTTTTACTCACCTAAATCGATTCCGTCTTGATTCCCTTCGTGTCCCTTTTCACCCCTTTCAGCTGTGCATTGTTGACCTCTGTAGCCAATGCCAGTCACCAGCAGTGCTGAAGATGGAGGAAACAATGCTATATCACAGAGAGTCCCGTTCAGGACTTCAGAAGATGCACAAGTCGAATCAATCAAGGGAGAGGGAGAAGGAGGAGGAGGTGGAGGAGGTATGGGACAAAGAGAGAAGTTTGCAGGAGGAGCAAATGAAGGCAAGACGCCCAAGGAGACAGGTGAGGGAGCGAGTAAGTTGGATGGTCACCTCACCCTGGCGTCGTCTTTAGTACCTGCCAAAGAGCCTGCAACCTTGGTTGATTCCGCCATCAATAATACCTTCGTCACTGGAGCACGGAGGGGCAGCGATACTGGAAGCGGTAAAAGAGGTGGGGAATGGCCAGCAAATTTGGAGGACAAGGATACGGGGAAGTGGCAAGTACTGCTGGAGGAGGATGGGAAGGAACAAGGGCATGAAGGAGAGGAGGAAAGGGCAACGAGGGCCCTTCCGGTCCCTTCGACGAATATAAGTATTCGAGAGGGTGACGAAACGGAAGAAAGAGATATTGATGGTGGTGACAGAGGTGGTGAAGATGGAGCAAGAATAGGAGGAGGAAAAAACGAAGTAAAAGGAGGAGGAGGAGGAGGAGGAGGAGGAGGTGGAGGAGGAGGAGGAGGAAGAGGAGGAGGAGGAGGAGGAAGAGGAAGAGGAAGAGGAGGAAGAGGAGGAGGAGGAAGAGGAGGAAGAGGAGAGGATACGGCCGGCAGTACCACGAGTGGAAGAGGGACGTAAGTTGGTCCGAGGGAAAGTAGTGCCTTAATCTCTTCCCCCTTTTCCTTCTCGCCCTTCTCTCGCCCTTCCCTCC
>NW_005803836.1:10333-10532 GCF_000240725.1 Microchloropsis gaditana
GGGCTGTCTGAAACGGCTCGACATTCAAAGTAACCGTTTGGAAACCGTTGAGGGGCTGAGGGGGGAGGACGGTACGTTGGAAGGAGGGAGGGAGGAATGAAGGGAGGGAGGGAGGTGGTGCTCACTGTTGTAGTTGCAGAAGAACGTCAAGCCTCAACACACATGATTTTCTCCCTACCTCCCTCCCTCCCTATCTCCA
>NW_005803836.1:11805-12059 GCF_000240725.1 Microchloropsis gaditana
AGGATGAGATAAGAGGGAAGGAAAGCAGGAGGAAACGAAGAAAATTGCGCGAAAAAAAGGAAGGAAAAAGACACGGAGACAACATCGGGATGATACATTTTTGTTTTTTGCTATGTTATGGACGCGATTGCCTCGAATTCGGGAGTCATTGTTGCTGTTTGATAAGAGTTTCAGTCTCTCTTTGCAAATAGCTTTGGCGCTGTATGGTATTTAACGATGTTTTGTCATGTATATGCATATATATATATATATAT
>NW_005803836.1:12069-12264 GCF_000240725.1 Microchloropsis gaditana
GGGAACCTGCTTTCTGTCCTTCCCTCCTTCCCTTCCTCCCTCCTTCCCTCCCTCCCTCCTTCCCTTCCTCCCTCCTTCCCTCCCTCCCTCCTTCCCTTCCTCCCTCTTTCCCTCCCCCTTTCCCCTTCCTTCCTTTCTTCCTCCTACACATGCCCTCGCTCCAGGAGCAATGCCAGCAGGGCCAGTCGCTCCCTC
>NW_005803836.1:12274-12661 GCF_000240725.1 Microchloropsis gaditana
TTGTTGGGGTCAGAGTCCCAGAGCAGGTAGACAGGTAACCCAAAGTAGACAGCCGGGAACAAAAACAAATGCAGCACCATAAAGGCCCAAAAAATGTGCCGTTTCTTGTGCAGACGTGTCCTGGTCCCGCGGGTGGCGGAGCCCACGACGAGCATGGCGAAAGGTTCTAGAAGGAGAAGGCCGGCCGTGGTCGCGCTCCAGACGATGTAGCAGTAGAGGCGATGGATCTGGTGGGGGGCATGGTGGGGAGGCAGCAAGGAAGGGGGTGAGTATGGATACATAGATGAATGGATAGGTAGATAAGGATGGATAGATGGATAATTATGCTGACATCACGTCCAAAAAATACATACACACACGCACGTGTATATATATATATATATATAT
>NW_005803836.1:16683-17035 GCF_000240725.1 Microchloropsis gaditana
ATCGGGTTCGTGCCGCCATCGACCGTACAGGAGGGAGGGAAGGAGGAGGAGGCCTGGGTGCACAGTCCGAGAAGTGGGGCAGACAGTCGAGAATGACGTAACGTGATGGGGGCAGACAGTCGAGAATGAAGCAACGTGATGGGGACAGACAGTCGAGAATGAAGCAACGTGATGGGGGCAGACAGTCGAGAATGAGGCAACGTGATGGGGGCAGACAGTCGAGAATGAAGCAACGTGATGGGGAGAGACACTCAAGAATGAAGCAACGTGATGGGGGCAGACACTGAAGAATGAAGCAACGTGATGGGGACAGACAGTCGAGAATGAAGCAAGGACCTTTGAAGCCAGTTTT
>NW_005803836.1:17560-19767 GCF_000240725.1 Microchloropsis gaditana
AAGGCGTCCTGGCCCCCTGGATGGTGCTTCACCCAGTCCTGGAGGTCATACGCCTTCCCGTGGATGTACCAGAGCAGGTCCGGGTCGTAGTCTTTCCCCGACGCCTGTGCGCCCGGGGGAGAAGTTAAGGTGAGTGCAAGGTGGGGAAGGATCGGGTGGCTGCCGTGGTCGGGCCGGAAGCCGTGGCCCCGGGCGTGCTAGAGGGCCGCCCGGCATGGGCCCATCGATGAGACGAGTGAAGATGAAGATCGTTGGGATGATATGATGTTGCAATGGCATAGGCAAAAGGGGGGGGGGGCTAATGCAGGGGAGATAGCCGCGTGCGGAGAGCCAAGAGGGGTCCAGGGGGCTTGGTATTGAGGAATCGGAAAGGTTCATCCCTCGGTGACATTAGGGCCCTTAGGGTCATTGAGCCTGTCCTTGCCATCCTTTGTCTCTTTAATGAGGGCCCAGCCTTTCCCATTGCTCCTTTAATCCTCGCGACCACATCGGTTCCATCCCGACGCCCTTTTTTTCCTCGTCCCGTGCCCCTTTTTTATAAAAAAGTCGACCTACCTACCTGGAATTTTGTCGGCTGACTCGCCACACACAGCAATGGATCCGGTCCTTGGGGCTTTCCCGGAGAGCGGGCGGGTGATTTGATGGATTCAACGTCGGGCATCTTGAGCTGACAGGAAGGGGCACTGGGGTAGGGAAAAGGCGCTTGCCTGTCACAGAGCTTGGTTAGAACACGAGGAAGGGAGGAATAATCAGTGGTCCGCTGTGCATAGAATGTCACGCTGGTCGTTGCCGCATTGGAACAGAAAGACAAATGTTACACTGGGATGGTCATCAAAGGAAGGATGATGATAGTGAGATGGTCAGTGCGGGGAGGTGGAAAAGATCACGATTGAAAGCTTCCAGCTTTTACCGCCATGAGCGAAGACACACCCCGTGGTATTGTTTCTCCCACATTATATTTCCTCGTGTTTGTAGGGGGGTGAAATCTTTGTCGGAAGTCTTTTAAATGCCTCGTTTGAAACATTTTGGAAAGGAATTTCCCCCTGCAGGGAATCGCTCAGGGGCGGCCAGGGACGTGTCGAAGAAATTAGCCCGCCTGGTCCTCCGCATTGGGAAAAAATACATTTTCTGCACGAATAATAACACATGCACCACAAACTTCAAAAAGAGGGGGCATTTCCGGGATATTTTTCTGTTCAAGATGTTTTATCGGGTGTGTAAGGAGGGGCATGGCCCAGGAGGGATCTAGTTGTTACGAACAACGGCTCCTTTGCCGCAAAAAGGAAAAAACATTGTCTTAAAAAGCTTGATACTGCCTTCCCTGCAATTTTCCCTACATAATGCACAGCAAAATAGCTTATTAAAATTCTAATGACTTACATCCGTCCAAATTTCCTTTGAAAGTATGGATTTTTGTCAGTCTTACGTCTTTCTGAAAGCAAAGAAATCTTCAAGTAGGCCGTGGCGGCTTTTGCTTAGCGACGGTGCGATGGACGAAACGCTCGCTTTTTGTGGAAACAGATGACGGGAATGAAACATTCTGGTGTCGATCTCATTCCTTTTCGCCGCGTGGCGTGGGTCATGATGGCCTGTTTGATGATCGTGGCCGAGATTTTTTGGGCTTGGCAAAGTGTCATGACTCGGGCAGGTGAACGATGAGTTCTTCATGACATAAAAAAGCACGATGAAGAAGCCGCCCGTCTTGTTCCCGTCTCCCAGACCAGAAGACAGCAATCAAAGGCACGGACACACAAGGTACTTCCATTCAATTGGCCGACGGCGGAAACGCAACCCTGGCAGCATGGAAAGTGCATCAAAGGCTCCTTTGGCAGGGAGTGAGACAGAGCATTCCTCCACTGCCAGCGCCCACACAGGAATAACCACGCTTCCTGAGTACGTACCACCATCTCCAACTTCGCTTGTTCTTGTCCACACCATTGGACACGCGTGAACGTGCCACGCATGCCAGGTTGGGTTCTTCCCGAGCTCAACAGGCTTTGCGGCCACCTTTCCCTCCGTTTTTGCCTTCGTCCGAGACAGGAGGGAGGGAAGGAAGGAGACATGCAACCACGCGCATCCCTCCCCTCCTCAAGACTCGGGTGGAGATGGGGGAGGAGGAGACGGCCAGGCACCATGCTGTTCCCGGGAGGACTCTCATGCGGAGGGCAAGTGCAACCGCTCGGAGGAGACCGACCCCTCCCTCCCTT
>NW_005803836.1:20171-22046 GCF_000240725.1 Microchloropsis gaditana
TGGGCTTCCACGGAAGGTGCAGCAATCTCTTACATCAGCTAGTCGATGCTCTTTGGACAGCCGCGTTTCGGGTCAAAATACAAGCCTTACAGGCAAAACCTCCTCTGATCACACGGGAAATGAGGCCGTCGCCTCTATTATAACCCTAATCGAATTGACGTCGTGCGAAAATGCTCTCTCATTTCACGATGTATACGACAGAACCACAATTCGTACAGTAACAAACCCAAACATGCACAAATGCGTGGCTTCTTGAAAAAAAGGATTTAAAAAACAACTACGACGTCAAGTAGGAACATCATGAGAAGCAGGCTACGGTGCCTATCGGGCTATCAAAATAATATTTACAAGCGTCAAACCGCCACCATGACACTCGATAATTGACATGTGTGCGTGTGTTCATATAAACATAGAGGGATGATGAGGATTTAAATGGATGCGACGTTTTTCATGATTGAAAAGGTGGTTGTGAGGATCGACGGGGCTTGTGGCGGAGTAGCTGCCTGCTCCGGTGGGAAAAAAAAAAAAGAGCACATGCTACCCACTATGTCCAAACTAATCCCTCTCCCTTCGCTTGCTCGCCCTCCATACTGCGTCGTATCGTGTTGTTCGGACCTTTGAAGCCAGTTTTTGTGGGCAATGAGTCAGTTTTCGGGGTTCACTTTGTGTAAAGAGGGATATATACGTAGAACGTAGTTTGCTTTTTCCTTGCCCTTTGTATGTCTCTTTATCTTGGCTATATAATGATCACAAAAACCAATAACAATGCCGCTGGTATCAAATAAATCATACTAAAAGCCAAGCATGGCACATGGACCGCGGATGAAGTCGGAAGATGGCACATTTTTGCTCCTTTGTCCCTCAGTTTTTGCATTTGTCGATT
This sequence comes from Microchloropsis gaditana, assembly GCF_000240725.1. Lineage (NCBI taxonomy): Eukaryota > Eustigmatophyceae > Eustigmatales > Monodopsidaceae > Microchloropsis > Microchloropsis gaditana. The sequence goes on from NW_005803836.1 coordinate 21,055, forward strand.
GTCTCGAACATTATCAAGACGCCTAGAGAGTCTTTGTCAGAGCGTCTCAACATCTCTCCCTCGGGGCAAATGTGAAGGCATGAACATGCATAAGCGTACAACAGAGATCCAAACGCACGCGTACATGATTTTGGGGCACCGACGGATCTGTGTCATCGAATTTCAGAGTATCGAAGGGGGAGGATAGGGTCTGCTCGCCGCGTCGACCTTCCTCTCCACAATATTTATGTCGCATGCATGGATTTCACCGGAGGAAACTCCCGCTTGCCATCTCCCACGCCTTCTTTACACATGATCCAACCTCTCAGGTCATGCGCACCGCCCAACGCACTGCATTTGGTCACGTCTTCGCCTCTGTCATCGGTATGGCAGCTCTGTTGGCCTCCACCACCCTCCTCGCTTTTCCCAAATCCGTCACCGCCTTTGCCGTCCCTGCAGGGGCATGGGGAATGGTGCGTGCATTGCGATGGCATGTGATTTTTGGGGGAGGGATTGCTCTGGCGCCCAGCTTTGCCTCAATGATGAGCTTTTCTGGATGTCAATATACCCCCACGGGGTCCGCTTGGTCCCGCAACGCCACCCCGAATTTTCCCATTTTCTCCCCATTCTCCTCGAAATCGTCGGCTTGCCTCGACTTATCTCACATGAATGCGTGACATGGCACGCACATGCCTTCACAGCGCCTCGCCCCGGCTCCCGTCGCGGTCTCAGCGACGTACTTTCGACGCATGGGGAGCATGGCCATGGTAACAGAGGGAGGGAGGGAGGGAGGGAGGGAGGGAGGATTGGAAGGGAGGAGGGAAAGAAGGAAGGGTGAAAAGGAGGAAAGAGGACATCGAGGGCGAGGGGAAACACGAGCTTTCTCCTTGTTTTTCACTTTGGGTCCCTAATCCATCATATTCCCCCCGTTCATCCTCATGGGAGGCCACCGGGTCCCTAATCCATCATATCCCCACCGTCATCCTCTTGGGAGGCCAACGGGCCCTAATCCA
>NW_005803836.1:22291-22766 GCF_000240725.1 Microchloropsis gaditana
GTTTTACGTTGCTACAGCTTGGTCCGATGAGGGAGGCGAAGAAGCTTCTAGAAGGGGACGACGGAGGAAGTTTCTAGAAGGAAGTTGACCGGAGGCCGTCTTCCGGCGACATATTCATTTTCCCGTCAGGATTATGCATCCGAAAACCCCCCCGCTTCCCCTTCCCAAAAACGGAAGAAACGAACTAAGAGGGAAATAAAAAAAAGAAAATGAAGAGGAATACAGATTTTTCATTCTCTTTTTCTTGTCGTGTGCAGGGTATTCCATCTTTGGAACTTTTCTTCCCAGTCCTGTCAGGTGCAGTCAACAGTAGCCTATAATTTATATCTATAGCCATATAATGTTTAAATATATTTAGGCAATCTGTACAATATATTTAGGTAGTCTGTATACTGCTCCTTTTGTATAAGATATCTAAACATCCTGCGTTTCCTCCCCCCCCTCCCTTCCCTTCCTTCACTCCCTCCCTCCCTCC
>NW_005803836.1:25222-25620 GCF_000240725.1 Microchloropsis gaditana
AGATCTCCGTCGGAGAATATGCCCGAGAGGAGAGATGTTAAGGTAGATTCAAATATTTAAGGGAAGAAAAGATCGCGTCGGTGGCTTGACTCCGGGTCATTTTTGCTTTTCGCTTCCTTATAGAACGTTCTTTGCTGCGCGGTGGAAAGGCCGCCATCCCTCTCTGACTCCACTTCCCTCCCCATCCATGTCCCTCTCTCCATCTTTTCCGTTCGGAACGCCTTGACGACAAAATATCTCAAGCTTTTGCTGGATGATTTTGGTATCGGAGATTGTCATTTCGCGAGGTCAATGGCGTCAATTTGGTTTCAATATACACATACGCATCACCCCGGCAAACGGACCCCTCCCTCCTTCCCTCTCTCCCTCCCTTTTTCCTGCTTCCTTGCTTCCCGTCG
>NW_005803836.1:28663-29406 GCF_000240725.1 Microchloropsis gaditana
GTAACGTCCAAGTGTCCTGCCAAATCGTTTCGCGGAATTTTTTCCCAGCTGGTTTCCGGTACCACTGGGGTGGGGAGAGGGCAAAAGGAAGGAAAATATGAGCCCTGTCTCGGCAAACGTCTGCTAGAATTATCATTGTGATGAGTCTCCTCAAAAATGCTCAAGGGAACAAAAAGATGGTAACATGAATCCTCCGACCGATAAGGGCGGCGTCGAGGCCCTCCTCGTGTTTTTTTTCCTCAGGCGCACCTTTTCGTGTCTGCAGCTCCAGAGGTGGGAGATCCCCAATATTTGCCACCACTATCATTTTTGTATAATATTACGGTAAAAAAATGAGATATCATTGACAAAACGTGGTGGAAAGGGAAGGAAACCAGGGGAGGAGGAAGGAAGGGAGGAAGAAGAGGTGGTTAATCCGTTCAAAGGACCGCTAATTTACCATCATCTATATTGACACTCTTTTCAATATGAGACAATTAACATAGTTCTATCGATCGTTGTGCGTGTCTGGTTGATGATTTTCAGGAGTCAAGTCAAATATATTGCACTCACCACGTTCAGCCAAGTGCAAGCTCCAGGCCCACAGTGCTATGACTGAGACACCGCGCAGAGAAGTGCGGAGACCCAGTCCTCCCATCGCACGCACTGTAACAAATGCACGGATACAAGGACGTGCAGGGTGCAAAGCAAGGTTTTCAGCCTGGAAAACGGGAGAGAGAAAGGGAGGGAGGGAGGGAGGGAGG
>NW_005803836.1:29416-30540 GCF_000240725.1 Microchloropsis gaditana
GTAAGCGCCACCGGGAAACATTGTCTAAAGCACTCAAAATGGCAAACACCGTGCGGCAATGCACGTCACTGGGTCCTCAGAACATCGCTATGCTTGCGATTCTTGGGCCTGCTTCGTTCGTTAGGGGCGAAGGCGAGGCGGAAAGTTTGAAAATGGGCTTTGCCTCTTTTTTGGGGGCGGGGGGGCGTTGTTGACTCTCCCAAACGAAACTTCAAGCCCTGCTACCGCCTGAATATTTGAGGCCATTTAACTGCCATTATTACGACCATACTCAGGCTCCAAAACATGCCACAATGCTGTAGTGTATCTTGATATCATGAAGGGCCACAAGTATGGGTGACAGTCCTCCGGCGCGTGCTGTACTGCTGGTTCAGGGTGTTGGCAAGTTTGTTTCTGCTGATGTTCGACGTAGGAACAGCCCATTGATGATGACGCTGCACTCACATTTTGTTACCCTCTGCCCACATACAGAGACCCATTTCACCCCGAAAAACCCTGTCGACATGACCTTGCGATGGTGTCCCACCCACACTCATTCGGTGGCGGTGGTGGTGGTGTTTTTGTTGTTTGTGGTGGGTTTGCGGGCGCAAATTACCATTCCGCTGACGTACAAGTCTCAACCTCCAGCATCATCGACACCTGCCTCCTTGGCGGATAAAAAAATGCGCTACAATTTCATCAAAACCAGCACAGACGCAGGCCTTCTCGGGGGCATATGGTCGAGCATGGTGGTGGAGGAGCAGGTAAGGTGGAGGGTTACAACACTTGTCTTTTTGAGGGGTGACAAGGAGGAAGGAGAAACATACACCCGTCAATCTCAAGCTGCCTATGAAAATTTTCCACACTGTGTGACTTTCAGATATATGTCTTATTTTCTAGACCATGATATGTTGTGCAGTTGCAACAGAAGAAATCTTTTTTCCATGGCAGCAACGCATAAATCATTCCCGGCCCCTCTCTTCCTCCCACCCTCCCTCCATCCATCCCTCCCTCCCTCCCTCCTTGCCTCCCTCAGCTTGACTATGTGGCCATCCTCGATCCCTTCACCAATGGCGTGAAGCAAGCCTCGGCCTCCATCGCTCGTTTGGAAGCGCTAAATCCTCAGATATGGGCCTATTTTGCCT
>NW_005803836.1:33526-33719 GCF_000240725.1 Microchloropsis gaditana
GGCATCTCTTCTGTTACCCCTGCGTGATGACCTTGTACAAAGGTCCCACCCGTCGGAGCTCCCGCGTGGGACGTCGCCGTTTATGTCCCGTCTGTTTGCAACGGTCGTCAACGGTTCGACCGTTACCGGCCGCCTGGACGTTGGGGAGGAAGCTGCGGAAGGTGGTGGAGGAGGCAAGGAAGGAGGGCGGGGG
>NW_005803836.1:33869-34167 GCF_000240725.1 Microchloropsis gaditana
GATACTGCTGGCAGCAGCTGAGCGTACTTCTCACCCCCCCAGACGAAAGCGAGTCATTGCACGCAGTTGCAAGAGAGCGCCGTGGCCGTGTGAAGATCAACAGCACCTATATATAGATAGATATATGGCCTTAAATAACGCACCAGTTGCTTTCCCAAGAGCTCCTTTAGCATCAACAGGCAGCGATCTAGCCACCATAATAATAAGAAGAAGAACAATTAATATGATTAGTAATAATATAAATATTAATCACGGCAACGGCGAGCCCGGCACCCCCAGGGGCCGCATCCACATAAGC
>NW_005803836.1:34177-34554 GCF_000240725.1 Microchloropsis gaditana
CAGCGTGTAGCGTCGGGAGGGAAGGGCCATCAAATGTAAGGCAATGCCCCCCGCCAGAGAGAGGAGACATGACCGTGGATTTTCGCGTCGGAAGAGGCGGGGGCGACCCCTCCCGAATGGATCCTCGATCCTTTTCAGGCAAATAATCCGTCGACAATAGAGTGTAGTGGGTGCCAATAACTTTTATAGTGTTCGAAGTCCTTTGTCACGTTGCAAAGGAATTCACCTCGAGCGGTTTATTTTTAAAAGGGCATCGCTTGGACGTCAGGACACAACAAGTGGCCCTCCCTTTGTTGTCGAATCGATGGCGTGCTTTTTTTTTCATTTCCAGAGATATAAACAAACAATTGAACATATACACGTTTGTTTATATATAT
>NW_005803836.1:36153-39959 GCF_000240725.1 Microchloropsis gaditana
GAAGGACAGAGAAGGAGAAGAATTTAAAAAAGGAAAGGCCGGAAGAAAGTAAGAAAGAAAGTGTTAAGGAAAGCGAATTGAATAATAATAGAAGCGTCTGCCAAGCAAAGAGGGTTCTGATATATATATTAATTTTTTAATCTTCTTTGGGACCTGAACCGGGGTCGACGGCACCGTGCTTTTTGGGGAGAACGGCCACCCGAAAAGGATGAAGGTTGGGGTTACATATATGGATAGGGTTATGGATGAAAGTATCTAGGGCGGTAGGCTCGATGTTTCCCTCCCCTGTCCGTGACAGCGCCCGTGCCCGACACTGTAGCCGCCGTGGGGGTTCAATCCTACTGCCTGTTCCCTCTTCCACCGCCCGGATTATTAAATTAAGACTCAATCACGGTGTTCTTGTGTCTCTCAGGTTCGCGCCTTCTGTTCCACGACAGTTTTCCTTAGCATGGGGCCATCCGTTCAGGGGCAAGGAGATGCTACCGTCCTCCTCTCTCCTTCCCTTGAAGCCTCCTTTTCCAACCGTACACTCGAACAATAATTTGTCCAGGTCGAGGGTTGGGCTTTTCTAACATTCTATCAAATATCTCCTCTCTACTCAATTAAAAACAAGGCCTCAACGTCGCCCGGCACATCGCAAGCAAGTCCACCACACTGCCCAAGACTGCGCGCGACGAGCCCCAGCGACCAAGCTTCCAGAACCTTCCATTTACGAAGATCCGGCCTTGCAGCACGTGTATTCCACGCCCGCCTGGGGGGAGCCCACACAGCCCGTGCCAGCTTGGTAGGTACAGACACCGCTTTTCCAGTAATAGTTGTCGGTTTGAAGCTGCTGGGCGCACCATTCGCACATGTAAGCACAGCCGCTTCCCTGGGAGAAGAAGAGGGGGGGGATGAGGGGAAGGAATATGATTCGACACGGACAAGCACAGCTTCATAGGGGAACATTATATAGCATCATCATTGTATCGAAAAGTGAGGCCGTCGGGCACGTACCGGGAAGTAACCGCTGACACAGGACGGGGTGGGGCCTGGCTGGGGCGGAGGGGTGTTGCTCCACACCAGGTACCCCTTCGCGTTGGGCAGGTAGACGGTCACGGAATTCTCCCCGAGTTGGTCGTAGTAGGAAGCTTGGACAATGGAAGGGGCAATGGGGGTGGAGGCCGTCGTCCAGGCGGCGCTGAATCCCACCCAGTCGTTCTGAGGCTCCGTTCCACTGGTGTAGAGCTGAGGGGAGAGGTAGTCGATGTTGGGATTGGAGAGCCAGTCGGCGATCAGGGCCGCGCCGTTGGACATGCCGTAGGGGGAGAAGTGGGAGGTGGTGACTATGAGCATCAGGTTTTTGGCCTTGATGGCGGCGAACATTGTGTTCCACTCTTCCACGGTGACGGATTGGCCTGAGGCATACTCCTCCGCGTCGATCACGATCCCGTCGTATTTTAGCGAGATGACCTCGTTCAAATTGGATTCCGAGCCGACGGCCTCCACCGCCGCCACGCTCCACGCCCCAAACTCATTGCCCCCGCCGTAGGACAACAAATTGATCGCGTCCGAGGTCATGGGCGCGATGTTCGCCTGGGGATCGCCCGGCAAACGGCCCGTGAAGGTCACCCCGACGTTGGTGTCGTCTGGGCCTTGGTAAGGGTCGGTGCCCTTCCAAGACATTTTGTAAAATCCGCGGAGGAACGCCGGATCCAAAGCCCCTGAGGTCTCCAAGACGGACAGGTTCACAAAGGTGTTGACCACGCACGCGTCCGCCTCCACGTTCCAGTACTGCCCGTCCGGGCAGAGGATCTCCCGGCACGTCTGTTTGGCGTCCTTCCATTCGAATTTGATTTCTTTCAGGCAGGTGGCTTCGTAGGTGTACTGGGTCACCGTGGGGATATCGGAGGAAGCATTGGCCGGGGTCGTGTGGGAAACCAACGACGTGAGAGGAGGGAGGCCTTGCTTGATCCGCCGGATGCTTTGACGGCAGACCTTGGTCTGGTTCCGCCAGAAGGTGTTTGTGGTTTTGCGGCAGGATCCACGCAGGGGGGCGGCTACTTTACAGGCACGTCGGCATATCGTCTTGATAGTCCGGGTCGCATTGGTCCCGTACGGGACCAAGCATGTCTTGAGACAACTGTTCCTCGCCTGAGGAGCACGGTAGGCGGAAGCTGTTGACACCAGCACGGCCAAAAAGCCGGCAATTGTGATACTGGCGCGCATGGTAGCCTGTTATCATGGCGTGTACAACCGCAATAAAGTTAGATGGGGGAGCAGTGGGGAGCTGGGGAAAAATTGCATCGTCTACACAAGTGATGCTTTTAGGCATGGATCGTTTTCTTTTCCCGGACTGGAAGATTCCCGAGTTTGGGGAGGATCCATGACCAGCAATTCTATGAAGTGTCCTTCCTGAGCACACATGGCATTGCGATGCGGTGGACTGCCTGGGTCATTTTCACATGGACAGGGGCACAAGGGCAGTTTACAGATAGAGCAAGCATGATCACATCGAATTCACGGCCACTCGTTGAAGCTGCTGGTGTGGATGTGCATTTCCCAGCGTCCATGATACGCTGACTTCGACGACTAGACGACTTCTCAGGATGCTTAGACAGCTTCTCACATCAATTCTTGGAGAAATGTGGTCCAATAAGTCTTTTCAGTCAACCAATTGAACAGACCATTGACTTCTCCTGCCGCAGTAGCAAGTTTAACGTATGTTAAAGGATCCAGTAAGTATGAACGGGCGACGCTTCACACCAACGGCAGATACAGAACAAACACATGCCATCTACTTTTCAATAAAATAAACTTGATGCCACTTTGGCAAACAACGTTCATGCCAGCTCGTTGATGACGAAAAATGAATACGATGAAACGATCGAACGAAAACATATGACAGATATGAAACGAGAGAGAAGCAGAACATGGCACTGGCGATGGCGATGGCTGCCAGGCCGAAACGACCAAATCAAAAAGACCAAGATTCATCCGGCGTCAGGTAGTTCTCAGTTGGTATTTATAAATCCAGCAAGCTATCGCATATTTCAAAAAGATGATGTAAAAAGTCACTCAGAACTTTCAAGGCGTGATGCCTTCTTGTGAAGGTAAAGAGGGTCGATGCTTGTCTGTCGGGTTGTCTTGGCTTATTTTTAAGTTGTAAATTCAAACACCGTTTGAATTTTCAAACCTGACGTGAAGATACGTCAGGCTGTGCGCTGTGCTAGTTTTCACGCCACTCTCGCCATTTTAAGATATGGCGACAGATATGATAGGCTAGGAAGGCATTTATCCGCTTCTTCAACTTTTTTGAACGGGGATACCATAATGCCATCATGTATTCTGCAGAGACGAGTTGGCATGGAGATATTTTCTGACATGGTCGCTTCAACCGGGTCAGAAGACATCGAACACTCAGGCTTGCCTAGTGATAGTCGTTTGATTACTCTACTTGACGAGTGGTAGGCCACACATCACGCATCATGTGGAGCTCATCAATGAGTCATATTTCTGCTATTGGCCAGAAAGTCTTAACAGTCTACCTTCACTGTGCGTTTTCAATATTGCAGGGAAGCCTCTTTGCTCCTATGAGATCATCATTTTTCCCGGATAAAAAGGTATGTAGACACATAGTATCATGATATTATCATTCTTAGTGATGACTTTTGTCTTGCTTGAAAGGGGTTTCACAAAAATTATTCAATGCATGACTTTGGGCACACCTTCTCTCTGAACTCAAGAATAAATTCCAGCATGTTATGCCTTGTCTGTTGACATTCGCGTTTCTTGATGGACTTATGAAATATGTGTCAAGACCACTT
>NW_005803836.1:40668-42925 GCF_000240725.1 Microchloropsis gaditana
GAGAGAAATCTGGAAACATAAAAAGATGGAAAAGAGGTAATATTAAATATTTATAATATATATATATAAGGAATTTCGACCGACGTGTGGGTAGAAGGAAGGAGAGCAGACGAGGAAGGAAAGGGAGGGTCAGAGTCATCTTCCGCGGCGTTCAATCCACCGACTGGCGGGAAAATCCAAAAGGGTAACTACTACCAAGAATGCCTGTTGGTGATCCAACGAATCGGAAAAAGAAAGTCTTACGTCGTCTTCGTAAGCGAAATATAAATGACAGGGGCGTGTGGCTGCCCCGTGCACCTTCCAATCCATTGCGTCGTATAGAACCGCCATGTGTGGGATTGATGGATCCATCATTCGCTTTCCATCGGGCATCCGCCAGATAGCTGTGAAATGTTCCAGGTCCGCGCAAGCGAAAGAAGGAGAGATGGGAATGTGATCATGATTGAGTATGAAGGAAACAGAAGCAACGAAAGGGCATATGCACTGTATGGCCAAAAGCTTTTATATTCTCAACAAACCCACTCATGTCATCAAGTGGATCTCCTTTGGACTATGACTGTGGTGGGGCAATGCCCTTGTGCTGCTTTTGAATGCACCGTATCAGAGAACTTGAAGAAAGAAGTAAGGCGATTGAGAGGATTCGGCTTGATCACTCGTTGTGCAAAGGCAACAGTTGGGGCCTTGCCCGGCATTTGGTTGTATTTGCAGCTACTAAGATCACCCGAGATGTCCGGTGAGCAGCAAATGCGCCCTTGTCTGACAAAGAAAGACTGATTCCGAGACCACTTCGACGAACGGCGAACAATGATGACGTCACCCTAACATCCCTGAGACCCGAGTAATCCGTTCGATTTCACTGAAAACCTCAAAGCCACCAACACATATCGACGCACACTCATGCACGTAAGAATTATGTAGAATTATATGGGCCGTCCACGCTTCTGACGGGCCATCGCGCGCGTTTCCCTTTATTTATTCGCCAATCGTGGCCCATCGCCTCCTCCCTATGCGTCCTTCCCCTCCCTTCCCATTTACCACCCTACCTACACTTTCAACAACCGTGACATCGTTTCGCCCCCCCATCTTTGGGAAAATAATGAGATGTACCACGGAATATGGGCGAGCCTGCATTCCTGTACATCTTCCCTGGCGTCGATTGGACAAGAAGGTGTCGAAAACCAAGCTACCCATCTCCACCACTATGCACTCGTCTTCTTCAGCATTATTGGAAACGCCCTTGCATTCGACTTTCTTCTTCTGCCAATAACTCACAAGAAACTCACTTCTGAAACATACAGGAATCCATGAGGAGAAGAGCGTTCTTGTTCTTTGCTTGGGTGCTCATGAGTAGCCTAGGCTGGGGTCAGACACAGCCTACGGAGGACGCCGGCCCGGTGTCCTCCCAGACGCTTCAGGTAAGCAAAGCGAAGGGGCATAGAAACATTCTGGAACAAGAAGAGGAGCACGGCCAAGACCAGGAAACATGTGATGCAGGGAGTCGCGCAGGAATAGGGAAGGCGGGGCTTGCACGGTCACGCGATAGACCCTCCCTTTTCCTTTTCGTTTTCTTTTCGTGGAGGAGGACTTGCACGGTCACGCAATAGATTTTCCCATTTTCCTTTTCGTGTTTTTTCCCTTGTGATGTCTCCTTTTTCCTTTTTTTTTTCTTTTACTTGTGCTACCTTCATCTTCTGTTCCTTTTCCCCTCCTTGTGCTGCCTCCCTTTTCTTTCCCTTTTTTCCTCGTGCTGGAATGAGCACGCGTTTCCCTCTTTTCCCGTTCACGTGGTTCTTGTCCCGCTGGCCATCCTCGACTACAATTTGACATCAACGTCCCCCTCCATACCGTACACTTCATCCCACGATACAGACGCAGCAGGAGCAGCAGGCGCAATTCTTCCCTCCCCGGAGACAAGAGGAGGAGGAGGAGGAAGAGGGAGGGAGGGAGGGAAGGAAGGAGCATGGGCGTTCAAATCCTATCCCTCAAAGCAGGGAGGGGGAAGGTGATGAGGAGGGAAGGATGGAGGAGGAGGAATCTGAGAGGTAGGGAGGGAGGGAGGGAGGAAAGGCTGCGAACACCTCCTTGAATGACGCGGCTCCAGTGTACTCACGCCTGCTCTCCTCCTTTTTTCATCCTTCAATGTTGTCGGCGGCCTTTTTTCCCCCCCCTGATCGCGTCTTTTTGTTTCCCCTGATCGCATTCCCCCCCCCTTGTGATCCCTTTTTTTGGGTGGGGGTATATTATTTATATATATTTA
>NW_005803836.1:42935-43659 GCF_000240725.1 Microchloropsis gaditana
GAGAAAAAAGGCTCCTCTGCAGGCAATCGACCCAAAAAATCAAGAAAAGTCTAAGCCGACGGCAGTGTCCTGACAAATTCTCTTTCATGAATTTTTTTTCTGCCCTGATTGCTTTGTTAGGGTTAGGGTGAGCCCCGATTGCTTTCCTTCGCGGATGCGGCGGCGCGACACCGGGAGGCATGCAAAGCGGAAGAGAAATTTTCTCCCCTGATGAGGTTGTACGGAATAACCTGCTTCATTTTGAATCCAATGACAGCTTCTTCATTTTGAAAATCGACTTTTTTGGAACGAAAAGCTTTATGGTAAGGCGTTGCGATATATCTTTTCAAAATCAGCAACAAGCAAGAATTCCCTCCCCACAGTCCTCGCGTGGGCGTTCGCGCCATTTTTATTGGGTTTCAAAGTGCGTTCGCGCCATTTTCTATTGGGGCTCAAGTGCGTTCACCAAGTGTGGAAAGAAGGAGTTGATTCCTTGGGGAGGGAGGAAGGGAGGAAGGGAGGGAGGGAGGGAGGAAGGATGGGAGGGAGAGAGGGAGGAGAAGACCGTGTCGAAAAGGTGGAAAAACAAGAGGACCTGCCCCCCCACCTACTCCCTGATTCCAGTCTTTCCCCTCCTCTCTCCCTCCCTTCCTCCCTCCCTTCCTCCCTCCCTCCCTCCTTCCCGCCTGACCTCTCTTCTATTTCTCGTAAAATCGCGTAAGGAGACTCTACCTTCGCGCTGTCC
>NW_005803836.1:46516-48165 GCF_000240725.1 Microchloropsis gaditana
TCCGGGTCAAATCACAGCACGGAGGAGGAGAGAGCTCTTTCAAAAATGAATGGAAACACAAATGCGTCTCGCGGGACGAGAAACATCTTCCTCGAACAATCCCACACGGGACGAGAAACGCCATTGTACAGAGACGACGGGATAGCTTCAACCTCCCCTTGCGACACGCGACCCAAAAACTAGAGAAGTATGGATAAAAGAACCTACCAGGGCAGTGGAAAAACTCGCTGGTCGAGTCTCGGAGGAGGGTCATGGTGGAGGCATCCGACGTGGGCGTCACCGACGGGAAGAGCATCGCGAGGAGGAGGAGGAGGAGGAGGAGGAGGAAAGGTCCGGGTGACGGCATTGTCGAGCAGGAGCCACGCCTGGTGTGGATGTGTTGTCTTGTATGAGTCTAGTTTTTGGGTCCTCCCCTTCCCTTCCCTCCGAATGGTATGGAAGGTTGGTGGGGGAAGATCTGAGAGGAGGAGGGAAGGAGGAAGAGCGGTCGTAGACTGTCGTCACGTCTGAGGGCTTCCCAGATAAAGGAAACAGGGAGGAGCGAACGTCCGCCAGCAATAGCCCACGCCAACATTCGATGCGGAGCTCCTTCATGCCAACGTCGACCCCGCTACGAACAGGATGGACACGAATGGCGATGGAAAACGAAGCTACGATGGCACATGCCCAAAGCGCGGCCGCATTATGTCTGGCTACATGAGTCAATCGACCACAAAGGCAAGGGTACATGCAATGTCATGCCAGTTTTCTGTCTGTGCGATGCACTTTTCGAGGTGGGAGGGGTCAATGCCATGTGGAATCTCTTGACCAGGAACATAAGACGAGTCGTTGCCCACAAAATGTCCACGTCTGCCAATTTTTTTCGAAGCCGCCCACCAGATTTGCGCCAAGCCCAGCACAGGCACGTGTGATGCGTGAGTGTCATGGTTGCCAGCAGGGCGTTCTTCCCTTCCCCTGAAACTCTTTTTTTCCCCCCCAAGTTCCTTTCCCCTCGTTAGTCTACCACATCTTGAGGCTCCTACGAGGTAGCTGAGGGAGGGAAATGTAATGATAAAAAAACACAAACCCCATCCCTCATTCCACCTCTGGCCTGCTAAAATACACGATCCTATCTATCGGGGGTACCACGGTGAAAATCTGACACATTCACGCCGGTCGCGACGAAAAATAGTGGTCGAATTTCGCGGCCCCGACCAACGTCAAGTGGAACAAAGTGACTAGACCGCGCGCCCCATCCGCTGTCAATCAATTGATGCCGCTTCAGCCGTATGACAAACGACCCGCGCACGTGAAAACTCACCGCAACTGTGTGACTTCTGTGCGATGCTTTTCTTGTCCAGAATGTTGGACTCGCATCTCTAATCTATTTGTTAGGGGGATCTACTTACGACAGCAGCTTACCTCCCCACCCCCCTTCCTTGAAAACCAGCGGGGCTGCTGGAAAAAACATGCCTTTGATCCTCCCAGAAGGGCTTGAGTCCTTGGAAGAGCTCGACACTTTCCTCAAACACCAAGTGTTGGACGTAAGGACAATGGCCGCGGAGATCGTGCTTTCCCTTTCTGCTACCGAGGTGTGCAGGGCGAAGGAGGAAGGGAGGGAGGAAGGGAAGAAGGGAGGGCGGGAGGGACGATGAACCCAAAATTGCCAT
>NW_005803836.1:48175-48592 GCF_000240725.1 Microchloropsis gaditana
GGACGAAGTCATGGTGAATGACCATGGCCGCATTTGTGGTTCAAGAAGGCCATTTACAAAGCGTCGTGTCCAGATCTTGCCCTGTGCGGAGGGGAAACAGGGGCGAAGGAGGATGATAATGGAGGAGAATACCAGAGGCAGGCCCAAAAGGCGGGCATACCCGCGTCAGAAAGATCTTCGGCTCTGTGTAAATTCCAAAAGCATGACGGCTGACGTGGTATTCCCTTTTCCCCGTCGATGCAGGAAGGACGGCGGGGCATGGTGGAGGCGGGTTTAGTGCCCCGCTTGTGCCGACTCTCAGGCGACCAGGGCAAGGTATTCGAGTAAATTGTCATTTGAGTGCTGGGAACCGGCACAAAGTTATGACCTCCCCTTCTTGGCAAGGAACGTGATTAGAAACATCGCCGTTACCGGACT
>NW_005803836.1:52117-52435 GCF_000240725.1 Microchloropsis gaditana
AAACTTTTAAAAGAACATCTCCATGATTGCCAGATCCATTTCTTCCTCCTCTCCTCCCTTCCCAGAACCTCCTCCCCTTCCCTCCCCATCATCCTTCCTCCCTTCCTCCCCTTCTTGGCAAGGAACGTGATTAGAAACATCGCCGTTACCGGACTCAAACGACTGCTGTACCACGCAAGAATCTTTGAAGATTCATTTCATTTTGTGACATTCCTTCTCGTAAGATACAGCACGTCAAAATCGGAGCAAAGCCAATCCTTTACCTCCCCCTCCTTTTATTGTCTCTGCAGTCTCTCCCGGGATCACCAGACGTCATCC
>NW_005803836.1:52445-52818 GCF_000240725.1 Microchloropsis gaditana
AGACAACAAAATCCACGTCTCGCCCCGACCACCATCGCTTCCCTCCTTCCTTCCCTCCTTCCCTTCCTCCTTCCCTCCTTCCTTCCACAGATTGGAGCCAAAGTCACAAGTTCCCTGTACAAAAGCATGCGATGAACCCAAAATTGCCATTACGATTAAGGCGATCGCCTTCCAAAACTCTCTTGTTATCATATTCTGCCGTAACCTCCCTCCCTTTACAATCAAACCGTTCCCCATGTCCCTTCCTTCACAATCAAACCAATTCCCAGAGGCAGGAAAAATGGATCGCATTTCTTAAGGTATCTTCGATGACGGGGTCGGCCCACGCGGTCTCACGAGGGCGAGGGCGGGGAGGAGGGGAGGGAGGAGGGGG
>NW_005803836.1:55979-57685 GCF_000240725.1 Microchloropsis gaditana
GTCCATATGTTCCTTGATGATTCTACGCTTAAACTAATTCTGCCGGGGGAAATTTACGTCGAGACGTGGAGTGAGAGACTTGTAGGTGATATAAACTTAGGACGCAGGCGGCTTGGGCCCATGTGCAGCATCACCTAAAATCTCACGCGGCCGCCTATTGCCACATCGCGGTCTTCTACTTTCTCTTGTGGCGACAGCACCATGTCCTCTCGATCTGTCGTGTCACATTGGATACGAAAAAAGTCCAGTTGCGGGAATTTGTTCCATAGAACACGCAAGCTCAGACAGAGCGCGGAGAAATGGCGCTGAAGTAACCATCCCGAAGGACCTGCTCCTTACCAAGTGACCGGTCAAATTACTGACCCAACAATACACAGGCAATAAGCGCAATGCTGCGCTGGTGTGATGAACAGGGTTGGAAACTAAGTCCTGGACAAGGTGCGTCTCGTGGGGGAGAAAGGTTGGCTTTCGAGATGATTTTCTGGGACTATTCAGGTGCTAGTATCATCACTTTTCCCTCCTCGGTTGAGTTTGCTCCTCTCCTTTTCCGGCCCCTGTTGGCTTGACACGCATCCATATGCTCCTAATCACAGGCATTACCGCATGCTTCTCCCAGTCTATATTTGGCTTGGGTCCTGTGCTATTTTTTGCCGTCGCCGGACTGTATCAATACGTCCTTTTTTCAAGGGAGGACGAGGCTGCAAGTCGGAGACCGTTTCACGACAAACGCCTGAAAGACAAGACGAAGACTGTCAAGCTGCTTCTATCGGTCCTGCAAGTCTCGATCCCTTTGGCGCGTGTCCTGGTGGCAGTTGGCACGCAGAGCCATGGCTTGTACTCCGTTGCTTTCTTCTTCAGCAATGTCGTCACCTCGCTGGCATGGTGTGGTTGTTTAGGTGTCCTGGTCTGGGAAAAAACGTGCCAAGAAGAGACTGCATACCACCCTTGGACTCTACTTAGTTTTTGGGTCTTGTCCTTGATCAGCGACGCTTTTATTGTCTCTGCAGTCTCTCCCGGGATCACCAGACGTCATCCCACGCCAGTCCTGTGGAGCCTGGGGTTCTTAAATATCATGGCCTTCGTGGGGGATGCAATTTTGGTGTTTTTCGGCTTTTTGGTCCCTGCCCAAGTCGCGACAGAGTGCACCATGTCGCGGACCCTTTCGCCCGCCCCGGGCACGGGCGATGCCCCCCAAGAAGACCTTCCGCCTGGTGCCGACTCTTCGGAGTCGGCAGTACCGAGACTCTTGCCCTGGAGGGGTCGGGCGCGCAAAATATGGCGCCGCGTGGGCGCCAGCTTGCGTTACACCTTTCCGCCGAGTGGACCGGTGGGGACGCGGGCCGTGCGCGGTGGGACTCGAGGCTGGTACGGCGCTCTGCGCGACGCTGGGGACGACCCCATCCCTCTTTCGCCGGTCTTGGGCACGCCGAGTGCCATGCTTCGACAAGGGCAGCGCCGACGCCACCTGGACAAGGAAGACGAGCCTTTCCTGTCCGGTGCTGGCCCCGACGGCCTCGCGTCCCCTTCCTCGTCCGCACAGTACCAGTCCTTCTTGCAGTCCCATGCGAGCTACCTCCCGACGCCGCACGCTTCCCCTCCTTCTTCCGGTCTCGGGCTGACCGCAAAGGCTTTCCTCCGTGGAAGCTCGAGCGTACCGTCTACGGATGGACCGCGGATGGGGGGGGGGAGAGGACGGGGCGCCAGCG
>NW_005803835.1:0-57499 GCF_000240725.1 Microchloropsis gaditana
GGCATGCCGATGCACTGCAAGGTGAAGAAGATACAAGGATGAAAAGTTCCCGAAGCTCCGCTTTCATTGCTCGGCATTTCTGCTGTCTACTTCTGTACTCGACGCCATATGATACAAATTCAAACTTACGAATACTGATAATATGGGCTCCGCGGCCGTCTATGTCTCGAGACAGCCTGCCCTCTCGCACTACAGAATCTTGTGTTTTAAAAAAGGAAAGGAAAGGAAAACATTTCCTGCCCCCAATCCTCACACGGACACACGACATGGGGAGTGTAAACCCTTTTGGAGCAGGGTGCGAACCTCTACAGGCGGCTCCTGAAAGACGCAGCCCCGCCAGCCTCAAGGCTGTTGCATGGAGGGGAGGGGAAGAGGGGGGACGCCCCCTGCCAAATTCCTCAAAAATCCATTCCTAGCACCAAGCCCAAGCACCACTACATGCAGACGGGGGGTTCTCGAACCTCCTGTAAAACACAAGACTAAAGCAACCGCTGCCGTGTCCCAGTTTCAGAGCCTACATAAGAAGAAAAGAAGAACAAAGGCCAGTGCCACTCCCTCTCCGACCACTTACGCTCAAACTGCCCCCAGTCAGACAATTCTGGTTGATAAGCTGCGAAGCGCAGGGGGGGAAACTTGCAAGGACTTCTGCATGGAGTGGGGAAGAAAAAGTTTCCGAGCCTGGCCACATTCCCTCTCTTGATAAAAGCTTTTTCAAAGTCTACGGTCATGGCAGATAGGAAGGATTGCAATACCCTCGATTCAAACCTCAACGAGCTGAGGGAGCGAGGAAAAGCCGTCCATTGGCATGAACTTGGCAACAAAAGCCCTACGGGACGATGAGAATAGTAGGAGGAAGGTGTCCACGGCACAAACGAGTAGGGGCTTTCGCAAAGTGTCACTCTTCGGTTCAAAAGTCGTATGAGGGAAGCCATGAATAGGGATGGGACGGAGGGACGGCAGGAGGGTGACGGAAAGCGGGGCAAAAGGTGTTACCGCGAAAGATGGATACGTGAACACAGAGCGTTGACGCTAACCAGCTTCACAATGAAAGCACGCCATCTGTAAAAAAACAGGATGTGCGAAGGGGAGGGAGGAAGATGCGTGCATACCATATTTCGCCGCGGTGTGGTGAAGCAAAAAGTGAAAGTGGAGGAGTTATGCTTGGCTAAAAAAGAGGCGAGGATCAGGACGTATCAAATGCAGGTATGCAGACAGGTTGGAGGGATGATGGCGGTGACGATGATGGTGATGATTGAGATGACACTTGTGAAGGTATGTTGTGAATACGCAAGCGAGGGGACCATGTGCATAGGAGGTTTGAAGAGGTATGAAGTGGGTCGTGAAGCAGTGGCAGGGAACGAATTGCAGGCTAGATGACACAGACAAAAAAGTGGCGTGCCGTCCCAAAAGAGATGAAGCCTCCCAATGAAGCGATCGAATATAGCAATATGAGAATCTTGGACATGTCACCTCCTAGATAGTGGGGGTGGTTCAGTAGAAAGGCCTGGCAACCATTGCTAAGATGAGGTACACCGCACAAGCAAATCGATGTCATTTGTGAGATCTCAGGTCACAAAGAAGTGGAGTGCGGTACACTGGCGCTTGAGGGATCAAGGATGCACCGAAGTTGATCGACACTGTGGGCTCAGGGCGTAAGGTGAATACGTTTGGCCCTTTGCTTTTGTGAAAGCTTTGACTGCTTCTGCAGGTAAGCGGTTGTAGATTGCATGGCCGCTATACATTGAGTATAAGATATTTGATGGGCGGAAAGTATGAAGTGATAAGCAAGGAGCAAGCTGGTAATGCTTTGTACAATAGACTCTGGAGTCACCCGTGGTTAAAGGCGTCAAAGCTTGAAAACAAGAAGTTGCGCGTACCGTTAGGCACGACTCTAGGACACACCACAGACGTCAACAGGTGTGGTACACAGTAGAGCAAGCGTAAACAATCGGGAAAGAGGTGATTTTGAAGGAGTGTGGTCGCGTCGACAGGCGGAAGGGTTGAGGAGGAGGGAAGCGCATCCTCCCCGTCCTTCCCCCTCCTCTCCGTGCAGAGGGCTCGCAACGGAAAACGGTTACGATAACCTCCTTGCTGGGGGAGCGGAATATTAACGAGATGGTGTTGGCGCGTGTGTGGTGTTGTAAACGTAATTATGCACTGATAAGGAGTCACTTTAGAAAGCTTGGTCGTCAATTTCCTAAGCGAAAGAACGTATTTACAGGCATTTACTCTCAAAAAACGAATATGTCGAACAAGGCGTTCATTCGTGGGAATGCGTCCAAGAATAAAGAAGCACCTGGATATATTTTTCAGAATGCTTATTTTCTAACGATCTACCGTCCCAACAGTTCTGACATCGATTGCTCTATTAAAGAAGTTTTTCAATGTTATCTTTCCTGTACTGCACCCTTTTCCCTCAACAGGCCCTTTCGTCTTGTGTTTGAAGTCCAATGGCACTTAACAGGGATAGAAAACAAAAACAAATCATCAACAAAAGTTGTGAGCAGCACACTCCGTGATGCTATATGTTTCCTTTTCTAGTACTCCTCCCCCTCCCCCCGGCAAACCGGCGCCCAAAGGCTCCACGCATACAACAGCATTGTGATCCACTGACTGACAATCTTCAACCACATACTCTCACGACCCACTGTCGAATCTCCATCTCCGACTCCGTCTGGAATTCCATTTGCGTTTCCCCAGTTCGTTATGGCCATAGCCATGTAAGCGCCTCCCAAGGCTAACAACAGATGGAATATCCATATTAAGGACGCCTCTGCTTGATCTGCCGCAGTCAACGTCGGTACTGCCGCGCCCCCTTTCTCCTCATCCCCCTCTTCTGTCACAATTACTGGCGTCGCAGTGGTGGTAGTATCGCCTTCTCCTGTCAAAATCTTCGTAAGGTTTTCCCCCCCCGCCCCCGCTCCGCTCCCTCCTGCGGCTGCAGCAGCCACCTGCTCGGGTTGCAGTTCCGTCCCCACTATCGACCTGTACGTACTCCATCCCGTATACGTCAAGGAAACGGCCAGGAAAACCAAGGCCACGGCCGTGTTCCAAGATTTGGCTTTGGAGGATGCTAGGCTTGCGGTTTTATTGCAGGCGGGATCCGGGTTGGAGAGGATGGCGGACCAGCATTGGTAATCAAAGTAGAGGAAGAGAACGGAGGGCGTGAGCAGGCCCATGCCGATCCGATCCAGCAAGGAGGAGAAAAGGCAGGCGAGGCTGACCAGCAAGGTCAGGGTGATCCAGAACTGGGAGAGGCGGCAGTGCGCGTAGAACGCGTAGAGCAACCCAATACCCGTCAGCCCCCCTGCCAAGCAGAACAAGGAAAGGCACAGGTAGATGACTTTGTAAAGTTTAGCACCGTTCGTCTCCCCACTACTTTCCGCCGCTTCCACCTTGCCCATCAATGTCGTGTGCATGTTGTAGGAGAAATTGATCAATGTCACAACTTGCGCGACCAAGTACACTAAGGAGGCAACGCGGGCCAAATGCACGTAGCCGGCGAAGACCTTGTTGTCCACGAAGAACATGCCGATGAGAAAGCCCAAAAAAACTAGATATTTCAGGCCCCAGGCATGAGTATGGACACCCACGACAAACTTACTTCCCAAGGCCAACGCTAGAAAAAAGAAAAAATCGACGAAAGACAGCCGGTATACGGCCTGAAAACCGTAGCACCGGTCCTTGAACTCCCCCGTGCAACGCACAGTAAAATAGTCAGCATTTATGGCTGGCTCTGTGGTGCGCAGAATCAATGCGGCCACAACAGACGCGAAAAAGAGGAGCAGGGCGTATACTTTCGCTGCACTGTACCCACTCGGTAGGCATTGCTTTAAGCCTGCGCAGACGCAAGAAGCCGCACTTCCGACGCAGCATGAGGCCAAGGCACTGGCAGCTGATGTACCCATGGAGAAAACAATTCCCATTATCCCTTCTTTTCCGATTGATCTCCTCTCTAAGTGTGTTGGAAGTATTTTATGAGCTTAAGTGTGTTGGAAGTATTTTATGAGCCCACGTCCCGGAAGTTCTTCTGGCAGCGATTAAAGGGAACATCGCATGCCCACAATAAGGCTCTCGCTAGAATTTGACCCCGTCACACCAAAGTGAATGGAGTGAGAAAGAGGTGGCCAAGCAAGCCTTTCGCAGCTGTGGACACGGGCACGACAGGGAGGCGGCACATCTTTTGGACCCCGAGGCCTGACGATGGGCCTCACTTGCTTCAAGCTGCGCTCCCTCTTGCCCCCGGGCCTCTCCCTGGCCGTCGGCTTGGAAACATGGATGCATCTGAAAGTCGCAACAATGCGAAGGCTAGGGGATTCAAAATACGTTATCCTTTGCTCGTCACTGAAGGATCTCATCTTGGAAATGCTTTCTACCCAAAAATAACAAAACCGACAAACAGCAAGGACGTACCATGAGCCTCGGATCGTAGCCCGCTGCACTCAGAGGATGTTGAAAAGGAGGGCGATTTCCTTGCCATCTACATTTTTGAATAAAATTATCTCAATAGATCTATGCGGATAGCTACTATCCCTTCCTTGCACCGGCATTGGTGGCCTGTCACTTCAACGGTAGCATTCATTGCGAGATGTTCGTCTTCGTCTATTCCAGCCCCTGCCGCGACTCCTCCGGGGCCACTTTCCACTTTCACAGAGCCATCCCACCCTCAACACAACACGGAGGATGAATTCCAATGCCAGTCATCGCGGTGGGGGGAAGAAAGGCGTTCATTTATGGTTGAAATTCCGGGCAGCAAATGTAGGGATACAGAGGCAAACTCCTCCAATTATCTTATACCCTCAAAACGTGAATGGCAGAAAATCCGGGAATCATGTTCTCAATCAGATTTTGAACAGGCTTTTGAACTTCTGCAGCGCTCAAAAGCTGGAGCCCGCGAGTATAACTATGTAATTTACGCTTGCCTGGCGGCGAGGCAACTTGACTTCTTGGAGGACGTAGCCTTGGAAGGGGTACGGCAGGCACGGACGCGTCGACAAGGAAGCCGGAATGACCAAAACTCTCTGGAAGACGATACAGGGTGTCGAACAGAGAGATCCTTGCCGATGGGCGTGCGTCTTGACGGTTTGGTCCACCGACTGTTGCTCGCACATATACGAAACGGGTGTTTCGAACGGGCTTGGCGACTCTATCGTCGGCTGGCAGCTCCTGTATCCAACACATTATCGACAGAGCCCTGGGCCCGCGACAATGCTGCAAACACCGCGCTCAGTCAGCGGTCTCAGCCCAATGGTCTGCCCCTGGCTGGCGCGAGTAGCATCTCTCCTGCGCCCCCCCCCGGCTCGCTATCTGCTCTGCTTCCGCCCACCCTTAAGACCTTTTCCATCCTCCTTCGAGCCTGTACGCGCTGGAGAAAAGGTGTGGAGGCCAAATCCCTCGTGAGCGACGCCGACGAGTACCGCGTCGACTTGACGAGAGCCGATTTTGAGCAAGCGATCTCGGCCTGTGGCAGCGCAGGGGACTCCCGCAATGTGGAATGGATCATGAAGAAAATGACGGAGAGGGGCATGCCGGTATCCCGGGAGGCCCAGCAATCCCTCCTGAACGCCCACTTCATCCGGGGCGAGAGTCGGGCGGGCGAGGCCCTCTTGGAAAGCATGACCAAGGCCGCAGGACAAGCCAGTCTCCGAACTCAGGACTACGTCAGCGCCGGGCTCTTCAACAAGGCCTTCACAGCTTTTGACGCGGTGTCTGTCCCAGTTCGGAAGCAAGAAGACTACGTGGCTATGCTCACGGCGGTGAGTGCCCTCAAAGACGCGCCGCGGATGGTGAACGTGCTGGAGGAGTTGGAAAGAGGCCTGCGAGAGGGACGGGCAGGCCTGACCGTGGGACCGACTGAATTTGGACTGGCGTGCCGCATATTCCGAAAAGCAGAGGGCCAGGAGCTGCTTGAGGAGACACGGCAAGAGAAAGGGCGCGTAGGCGCGAGGAGGAGGAGGATGGGTGCAGAGGAGATGCGCTGCCTGGACGTCTTGGCCCGGCTTGGGGATCGATCTGGCATCCCGTTTTTGAACAAGACATACGTTGAAGCATTGATAGAGACTGGACGAGAAGAGGAAGCACGGAAGCGGTTGGACCGGTGGCTGGCAAAGCGGATGGAGCGAAGAGGGCGACATGTGGTTTCGTATGCCTCCCAAATCGGGGCTCTGGGGGCCTTGGGTCTGTGGCCGGTGGCCCATTACTTGTACGATGAGATGCGTTTCTTGGCTCCCCACGGGAGTTGGGAGAGAGAAATCCAATCATTCCGATCCCTTTTGGGGGTGTATGAAACGGAGGAAAAACGGGCGGCTCGGTGTCCGGGAGCGGCCCGCGGAAAGATCGTGGACGCCCTCCACGGCTTGGCACTTGCCACTTACAAGGAAGGGATTCGCCGAGGCCATTTGAACCATTGGCACCCGTCTCGCGAAAAGGTCATGGACCTGCACCGTTACTCCCTCTACCTCGCCGTCCTGGCGGTGGAGGTAGTATTAATGGACATGGCGAGCGAAAGCTCGCACGCTGAGAACAAGATGGGGCCGCGGAATTCGCATGAACTGGCTGCCCACGCGCTTTCTATTCCTGCACAAGACTTGTGGGTCATCACAGGTAGGGGGAAACATAACTCGTCGCGCCTGATAAACGCCACTTCGTCTCGTCCAAATGCCCATGGTCCGTCGTACACGGCGGGCCCGATGCACGTCGATGAGACGGACGAGCGACAAAGGAATATGGAAACTCTAAGTCACATGAGATTGCGCGACAAGCTAGCGCGAGCTTTGGCGATGCAGCACGGGCTCCTGACTGAGATTGACCTCAGACGGTTGCGTTCCGACAACAATTGTGGACGCCTATGCATTCGTAAGGAAGCAATTCAGACTTGGATTAAAGCCCACAACAAATAGGAAAATGTAATTTCAGAAAATATTGTGGGAATGTCGAATTTAATTTTCTAATGCCTTTAAATTGGAAACAAAACAGTGAACGTACGCATATATTGTCATAGTTGACTACTGGAGGCGCACGCGCTTGAATTACGTTGGAAATTGTTTTCAGATAGCCAGCAGCCATACACGCTTAAGACCAAGACTGATGGAATGCGTTCGGAAAATAGTGATTTGTAGCTTGGTGCAAACCCCTTGTCAAGCCTGAGGAGCAGAAGTCGTCATAATTGTCGTCAGATCAACGGCCCATGCTCATTCTCTTGACGCTCGCTTGTTCCTGCCGTCATTTACCTCGATGTCCGGAAGAAGCCGCTGTCTTCGGACCAAGTTCCCCCGGCAACAGTGCCTCGTGCCCTGGACGTCGTGAGATGGACGGCGCGCGGCTCTCTTGCATGTGTCATACTCTTGAGTTACAACGGGACCCTGGGCCGTGGACCGAGAGCCTGGCATACAGGACGTAGACGAGCGAGCCAAAAAATTCGAGAGAAGAGAACCTCATCATAGCCCACGGTCCCCCGCCCTCCATCCCCCTCCCCCCTTTCACGCATCGACCCGCGCATGTGCACGCCCACAGGACATACGTCGTTGTTGGGATAACACTTCAGTCGAAAGAGGAGGGATCCCACCCCTTTTCTGGACCTTCTTTGTTGTCCTACGTGCAAAAAGAGCGCAGAGGTACGTCCGACCGTTGGCTGGAAGGGGTTTCGACGGAATCGCTGCATGCCTCCCTTCCTCGAGCTTGTCCTGTAATGCGCATGTGCTTTCAGAAGACCGAAAGCCACCGATCAGCGTGTCTCTGGTGAGCGATATGACTAGCGCGGAGTGATCGCTTCGCATGATAGACGGGGTTGTCTCGTTTCATGTCTACAGCGATCGCTGGACCTGTTTCAGTCGTCTTGACCGTCTAGGGCAAACTCAACATCCATTCTGACACAAGACACTTATGCCTTGAGCTCCCGCTTTTATTTTCAAAACCTTGACATGGGATGTTTGTACTTGGCTCAAAACTTCAATTCTTGCACTTAACCAGGTTTCCGTCTTAAAAGCCCGGTCGACGGCCTCTGAAGTCGTCACGAGCGAGGACCAGCGTTGTTTCCCTCGACGATTCTTAAAAGTATAAAATTGACCAAAAGTAATCAGTACTCTCCTGTTGCAGCTTGAAGAGCTTGGCCTAGAAACAGCTTTGGCAGGCATCCATGTCGACACTCCCGAGCAATGGCAACGGGTCGACGGCGCCTGCCGAAGGCCGGTGGACCAAAGGACGAGGCTGGGACGGCATTGGTCCCTGGTGCGACGACGCCACTGCGGAGGAGATTTGCCGTGCGGCGGACAAACTCTCGGCGGAAGACAAAACGTTGACTGTCGCCAAGGCCATTCGTTTTCTGTTGCCCTTCTGCGGGGACAAGCGTGCCTTGACCTACTTGGACGGGAAGGGGGCGGAGATCGAGGTACAGACCTTCTCGGACGTGATGGACTGTGCCATGCGCATCGCCGCCTATCTCCAACGGGAAATGGGCCTCAAACCAGGAGATCGCGCCGTCCTCTTGTATCCCCCTGGGCAAGAGTTCATCTTGGCCTTCTTGGGCTGCATCGTGGCGGGCGTGGTAGCCGTCCCGGTCTATCCCCCCCACCCGTACCGCATGGAAACCGACCTCCCCCGCCTGAACCTGATCGTCAAAAACTCGGGTTGCAAGGTTGCATTGACCGACTCCCAATACATGCTGGTCATCCGGGGAATTGCCGTGAAGAACATGCTCTCGCGGGTGGGCCTTGCCAAGGGCGCAACTTGGCCCAGCCTCCGCAACGTGCAAACAGACAAGATTCGCCGCTCCTACGCCCACACGGAACTGCTCATTGAGCCCGACCCGCAACCCGACGACCTTGCCTTTCTACAGTACACCTCCGGCTCCACCTCTCTTCCGAAAGGCGTGATGGTCACTCACTCCAACCTGATAGCTCAGATCCGCTTGATCTCCCTCCGCTCCGTCGAAATCTTTGGCTACACCAACCAGCTGAACGTCGTCTCTTGGCTACCCCAGTACCACGACATGGGCCTGATCGGCATCTTCTTGACCTGCCTGAGCACAGGCACGCACCTCATCTACATGACACCCATCTCCTTCCTGCAGGACCCGACCATGTGGCTCTACACGCTGCACCGATACCGCGCAGCCATCACGTGTGCCCCCAATTTTGCTTTCGCCCTGGCCCAGCGCAAGACATCTGAGGCCCTACGTGACAGCATGGATCTCTCCTGTATCCAATGCGTTATTTGCGGCGCGGAGCCCATCCGTGTGGAGGTCATGACGTCCTTTTTTGCCTTCTTTGCCAAGAGCGGCTTCAACCCCTACGCACTCATGCCGGCCTACGGCCTGGCGGAATTCACCCTCTGCGCCACCTCGCAACCCTCAGGAAAGCCCTTGAACGTGCTCTACGTCAACCAGCAGGTGCTGGGCGCGACGGGTAAGATCGAATTGGTCCCGACGGAAACGCCCGGGGCCGCCTGCTACGTGGGCGTTGGCGGGCCCTACTCGAAAGACGGAACCCAGTGCCGAATCGTGAACCCAGATACGGGGGAATGCCAGGGCCAGGGCCGAATCGGGGAGATCTGGCTGGATGGCCCGTCCAAGACCCGCGGCTACTTCGACGACGAGGAGAAGACGAAGGCAGCTTTCCGGGGCATGATCAAGGGGGAGGAGCACCTGGGCCACGTCTACCTGCAAACGGGCGACCAGGGCTTCTTGTGGAAGGACGAACTCTTTATCACGGGTCGTATCAAGGACCTGATCATTGTCCGCGGCCGCAACCTGTACCCGCAGGACATCGAGTACGCGGTGGAGGCAGCCTTGGAAAGCACCCTACGGCCGGGGTGTTCGGGTTCCTTCTCGTTGGATTGCAACGGTGAAGAGACAGTAGCCTACGTGGCAGAGCTGCGGAGCCATACCACGGATCACGAGCTTTTGCAGAGCACCGTCGACCAGATCCGGCGACACATTGCGGAAGAGTTTCAAGTCGCTGTCTCTGTGGTTGTGCTGGTGGAACCTCGGTCCATCCCCAAGACGACTTCGGGCAAAATTCAGCGGCACAAATGCAAGATGGGCTACCGGGAAGGAACACTCAAAGCGTGTTTCATCTGGGAGGCCTCAGATGGGGCGAACGGGCTGGCCGTGCCTCCTCCCCCGAAGCTCGGAGTGCTCGCCTTGAGCTTGAACGACGACGACGACATGTCCGATGATTCGTTCGTCTCGGCTACCTTGGGCGGTGCTGAATTGGGGGACGATTTTTCCTCGCCGGAGACAAATTACCAACGAAGTCCTTTCAAACGAAAGGTGTCGGCCAGTTTCAATTCACCCTACAGTTCCCTCTCCGGCATGGCGCCAATCAAGCTACCGCCAGTGGGCGAGGTTCCGGCCGCGACGGGGAGCCCCGCCGAAGATCACGGGAAAGTCACAAGAAATGGACAGGACGAGACCGTCCAAGTGGTGGGCGGAGAAAGCTGGGAAGTGCCATCGCCAGTAGCAGTACCGCCGGGGAGCTATGTAGGAAACGGGGAAGCCGAGGAAGAAGGCGGAATCTCCAAGGAGCATCAAGCCTTCATCGATAAGATGATCGATTACGTGTCAAAGGCGCGGGAAATGCAGAGAGAGAGCATTGATATTGATCAACCCATGTCTCTGTTGGGCTTCGACTCGGCGGGCTTCGTCGCGATGGGCCGAGTCATGGGCGACTGGGTGGGAAAGGAAATTTCCCCGGCAATTGTTTACAAGTACACCACCATCCGCGAGATCGCAGGCTTTCTCTCGCGCGGTGCAGATGACTCAGAGCTGAGCAGCGGGGATCTTGACGAGGCCATTGAGGCGGACTTGGATGCTGCCATTGCTATAGTGGGCATTGGGCTCAAAGCTCCCGGGGGTCCGACGGGTAATTTGGTGGGGAAGGAGGCGTTTTGGAAATTTATGATGGCGGGTGCGGATGCTGTACGCGAGGATATGCCGATAGAACGGAAAACGGAGGAAGGTCTGATGTTGCCAGGGGGTTATATGGACAATGTTGATGCTTTCGACGCCAATTTCTTTGGCATGAGTCCTGCTGAGGCCGCTCACCTGGATTACCACCAGGGCCACGCCTTGGAGGTCACCTGGCATGCGCTAGAGGATGCGGGTATTGAACCTAGCTCTTTGAGCGGGCGTACGGTCGGGGTTTATATCGGAGCCATCTCACACGAGTTCGCGGTCTTGGAGTCGCTGAGGGGGGAAAGCAGCACTTGGGCGGCGACGGGCATCAGCAACTCTCTGGTCGCAAATAGGGTTTCATATTTGTTGAACGTCCGTGGACCTTCCCTGACTCTGGACACGGCTTGCTCCTCCTCCCTTGTTACGGTCAATGACGCTGTCCGGGACTTGCGCATGGGTGTGGTCGGCATTGCGTTAGCTGGCGGGGTGAATTTGATCCTTTCTTCTTCCGCCTCCACCGCCTTGAAAAAGGCAGGATTCCTGTCCACAGCCTGCCGAACATTCGACGCAACGGGAGACGGGTACTGCCGTGGCGAAGGTTGTGGCATGGTGGTGTTGAAACGCCTGAGTCGGGCGATCGCGGATGGTGACCGGGTCTATTCCGTCATCCGCGGTGTGGCCGTCAACCACGATGGAAAGACGACCTCCCTCACAGCACCTAATCCGCTCGCACAGGAAGCAGTCCTGCGTGCCGCCTACCGTGATGCGCACATCAGGCCAAGCCAAGTCCGATACATTGAAGCGCACGGAACGGGAACAAAGCTCGGAGACTCTATCGAAATGGCGGCCTTGGGCGCCGTCATGCAGTCGGACCGAGACCGGGAAGACGGGAGCAAATTCCGCTGCATTGTCGCATCTGGCAAGTCTAACATTGGGCACTTGGAGGCTGCCGCCGGGATCATGGGGCTGATTCGATGTGCGCTGGTCTTGTACAACGGCCAAGTGCCCAAGGCTGTGCATTTCGAGCAACCCAACCCTCTCATCCCATGGGAGCGCCTGCCATTCATCATTCCTCGGGCCAACATGCCGCTTCAAGAGGAAGGGGTCGCTGATGATCCAGGTGCGACCGTCGTCGCCGGTGTGAGTGGGTTTGGCTTCGGAGGAACCAACGCTCACGCGGTGTTGGAGAGCGTTCCCAAGAATTTCGATTTTGACGACAGCTTCGACACGGCCGTCACCGCGTCTTCTACCGCGAAGCAGCCTTTGCCCTTGCTTTTACCGGTCTCTGCCCGTTCCAAGGAGGCTCTTACAAAGCTTGTGGGCCAATACATCGATTTGTTGATGGGTTCTGGCAAGAATGGAAGCGGTAAGGTCATGTCATATGACCGTGCTGTGCAGGTGTGTTTGGAAGCCAGCACGCGTCGCACGCACCACCATGGTTTTAGGGTTGGAGCAACGGGACGTTCTGCAGAGGAGCTCGTGGCCTCTTTGAAGGATTCCCTGGATGAAGGGGACATTGTCCCTGTCAGCCAGACCGCTCAGTCTCCGGAGGTGGTCTTCCTGTTCACGGGACAGGGAGCAGGGTACAAAGGGATGGGTCGACAGCTTTATGAACGGAACGCGGTCTTCCGCGCGAGCATGGACGAAGTGGATGCCCTGCTGACTCCTCACTTGGAATTTTCCGTGCTCAAGACGGTGATTCTGACCAAGGACGACTACGCGGTGGGTGGCTTGACGACACTACAGTCCCAGCCCACGCTCTTCGCGATCGAATACTCTATGGCACGGGTCTGGGCGATGCTGGGCGTCCAACCCAACGTCGTCATGGGCCATTCTGTGGGAGAAATTGTCGCGTCTGTTTTTGCGGGCATCATCTCTTTGCCAGACGCGGCCAAACTCATTTGCGTGCGCGCCAAAGCCATGCACAGTGTCCCCGCGGGCGGGGGAGGAATGTCGGTGGTGTTTGTGGGGGAGGACGCGGCTCAAGAATTGTGCGAGTCCTACAAATTGGAAATCGCGGCTGTGAACGGAGATACATGCGTCACAATCGCCGGTGCTTTCAGCGGCCTGGACGCGATGCAGGAGCACCTGAAATCCAAGGACATCCGCTTCAAACGTCTGGATGTGGGGCGAGCTTTCCACACATCCCATATGGAATCGGCACTTCCGGCCATGCTTCGAATCGCCGAGGAGATCCAGGTCAGGGCGCCCAAGGCCGCGCCGAAGTTGATTTCCCTTCTGTCGGGCGCTGCTATGATAGAAGCACCTGGTGCGGACCATTGGGCGAACCACGTCCGTAAACCCGTCTTGTTCCTGCAGGGCATGCGCAGCCTGATCCAGGACGGGCGACCTCGAGTGTTCATCGAAGTGGGTCCCGACGCGGCACTGACCGCCATGACCAAGCGGATTATCTCCACCCGCGACAAAAACGTGGCTCTCATTCCATCCATGACGCAAGCTCGGCGAGAGGATGAAAACCTCCGGCTGGCGGAGGCTTTCGGGCGGGCTTACGTGTCGGGCGTGGCTTTGAACTTCAAGGCGCTGAAGGTCGGCCCTCCTGTCCCTTGCTCGGTTGAGCTCCCGTTGTATCCATTCGACGAGACCGTTCATGTTGCCTTGGGACAACTCACCTCCAAAGCGATGGCGACCATAGGGGACAAACCCACTATGGCCATGCAACAGGTTCTGAGCGCCACCGAAGCTCAGCGGATGGACCACGGAAAGACGAATCTCTTCGAGGAGTCTTGGCTTCTGCGCAAAGAGCATCGGGGATTGCGGGGGCGCAATTTGCCGCCGGCCCACACGGTTTACATATGCTCGGAGCCCACGGATGCTGCTGCGTTGGCCTCTGTCAAAACTTTGCGCGAACGCAGTCATACCGTGTTGGTTCCCCAAGACGCGGAATCTGCCGCCAAAGCAGCTCTGGGAGAGGACCACTTTAATAAGGCGAACGTAGCAGGAGTGGATCTGCTGGCGGGGGGTGACGAGTTGAAAGCGTGTCTTTCCGGTCCCAATGAGGCAGACTCTGTGGCCGTTGTCTACATTGCTGGAGGAGAGAGCGGGGGCCAGGCTCCGGGACTGGAGGATCTGGGTCGCCTTACCGATACGGCCTTTGGAGAGACCGCTCAGGTATTGTGTGTCCTGCGAAGCATTGCTGACCTAGGACAGGGCACCCGCATCAAGCTGTGGATCGTGACAGTACGTGCTAAAGCTGTCGCACCTGGCGACCGAATACAGTCCATGAGTGCAACACTTTGGGCGCTCGGTAAATCGGCCATGCAGGAATCCTTCCCGTCCCTGTGGGCGTGTATGATCGATCTCCCCGGTCCTGGGAAGGACCAACTTGCTCTGTTGCCTTCCTCCACCGGCAATTCGGCCGCGGACTTCAAGGTGGCCGTGCCTGCTGCCGCACGTCTGTTGCAGATTCTAGACATAGAGACTTCCAGCTACAGTCGCACGGATCCCCCCGAACAGTTAGCCTTCCGTCGCGGACAGTGGCTGACAATGAAGCTTCGAGAGGCAGAACTGCAACATGATATCGATCCGGCTGTCCTCAAAAAGGTGGAGGAGGCTACACGGGCTAATGTCTTCCCTCCTCCCGGAGTGGAGGTGCAGACCCGAAAGACGCTTACGCCGGACGCCTGGTACTTGATTACGGGCGGGTTAGGAGGCCTCGGTCTCAATGCAGCAAACGCTTTGGTGCGACATGGGGCCACTAAACTCATCCTGACAAGCCGTGGGGGAAAGGCCACGGCACAGTACAAGCCAGACCTGGATGCGCTCTCAGCGATCCCCGGCATCACCGTGCGACCTTACGCCTGCGACACGGGCGACCGCGCCGCCGTCTTTAAGATGTTCCAAGAGTTTGAGGCGGACGGGGGGATCCGAGGAGTGGTCCATTGTGCGGGAATCCTGGCCGACGGAAATATCCGAAACCAGGACGTGGATAAGTTGGGGGCGGTCTGGGGTGGCAAGGTGGATGGAGCTGTGAATTTGCACATGGCATCTATCCGCATGTCCCGGCCCCTCGACCTGTGGCTGACTTACTCTTCCTCCTCCGCTTTGATGGGGTCGCCCGGCCAATCCAACTACTCAGCCGCAAACACGGCCTTGGATTGTATCGCAAAGTTGCGTCGACAGGTTGGCTTGGTTGGAACAAGCTTTCAATGGGGTGTATGGGTGGGTGTGGGTTTTGCCGAGCCCTCATTCTTGGAACAGCTCGATTCGGTCGGGTTTCCTTCCATCACGAAAAGCTTGGGAAGCCTCGTGCTCTCGACCCTCCTGAACAGAAACGCCCTGGCCATGCCCAAAGTAGTCTGTTGCCACCCTGTGAAATGGTCCGTGTTTGTCCAGCGGGGTCCGGAGTACATGATGTCAGGGGACTTGGAGTGCTTCGAGGCCGTCCAGAACCGCATCCCGCCGAAGAAGGAACCGGTTCCCTTGACCGACGATATGAAGGCCTATGGCGCTTTAGAGACGGCATCAGAGAGGACGGAAATGGTCGAAAACGTGCTGATAAGCAGCTTGAAAAAGGCTACAGGAAAGGAGATCACGAAGACTCAGAACCTGGGCGAGTGCGGTATTGCATCGTTGGAAGCCGTGGAGCTCATTGAGACCCTCGTTCGCCGTTTTCCAGTCAACATCGCACTCGGAAAGCTTCTTGAATATCCGACTGTGGAGACTCTGTCAAGATACGTGGGCGGGCAGCTCGATCGCATTGTCGATTCCAAGCGCTCCATGCCTCTCTCCCGTGGTCAGGAGATCCTCCTCGCCCAAGGCCTGAGCCGCTCGTACATTTATCAAGAAATGACTTTCCATGGACCGCTGGCTCCCCATGCTCTCCTTGAGGCTTGGAAGCAACTGTTAGGGCGTCACCCTGTGCTTCGAACAATCTTGGATCTGAAACCTGAGGAAGGGATCGGTCGACAGCAGACATTGCCATTGGAAGATACCCCTTTCCAGGAAATGTACGGATTGGTCGTGACGGCGAGCAAGGCGAAGGACACCAACAGTCTGGAGAGTATGCTTGGCCTCGCTGCAGACACCATGAACAACATCCCCGGGGCTCGTCTCTTGTCCGTCAAGTTTGCGACCAAAATTAGCTCCAATTCTACGGATTCCACCGTTATTCTTGCAGTGCCTCGCATGCTTCTCGACAACTGGTCGTTGCGCCTACTTGGCAGCGAGCTCACGGGGTTGTATGTGATGTCACAAGCCGTGTCCTCGGCTGCACCTGGTGCCGCAGGCCCTACACTCTCGCCGCCTCTGACGTCATATCAGGAGGCGATGAAACTAGCCGCACAGAAGGAGTCGATGACCCCGGGTACTGTTTCGCCGGGTGTCCGCTCTTTGGTTCGCTCGGGCTCTTCTATTGCCAGCGAGAAGGCTCGTATTCTTGTGCCCATGACGATCACAGGGCTGTCCGAATCCAACAAGCCGAAGGATGATTCTCAGTCCGTAAGGTTTACCCTCACCCCCGCTTTGGCCGCAGAACTCAGCGCACACACGATAAAGAGCCGCATTCCTCCGTCCACAATTTTCCTTTCTGCTTATCTGATCTCGTTGTGGGAGCGTTCGGAAAACACAGACGCGTCGGTGCTCGTGGACTTGGATCAGCGGGTGGCTCGCGGCGATGTGGTTGGCCCCGTGCTGGTGCCTTTCAATGTCACGTTGCAGAGAGCCCACGCCTCCCGAGGCCCCGGAGAACTGGCCTACCACGTCCGAGAGTCTGTGGACGAGGCATTGCAACTGCTCCAAGCCCCGTCCACCCGCACCACGGAGGGTGCGCTTCGGGCTATCCCGGAGGGTGTCCCCGGCTTCGCTTTCCACGAAATCCCTCTGGGAGGGGGAGAAGTGGGGATGATTGGGGATAAGAAAATCCAGGGCCTGCAACTCTCTGTCGTCTCTAGCCTCGCTAATGACAGGAAGAACACAGAATACGCCCTCAATGTAGCAACGGGCCCTGGATACACCATGACGGACCTTGGGGGGTTCATGGACCGATTAGCTTTCAACATTCGAGAGGTTCTTCTTCCCATGGCATCCCGGAAGAAAAAGGACACACCCTACACGATTCCCGTCGCCCAAGCTGGCGCGGTTGGTGCTGCCGGGGCACTGACTGCGAAGCACGTGTCCTTGTCTATCGACCAGGGAAGCGCGGCTGCAGCTTCGGGCGATGAAGCACACGTGCACGGCACGCCCTTGCCCGTGCTGCTGATAGCATTGTTGCAAATTGTTGGTATTGCCATAATGGGGACGGTGCTAGCCGTGCCGATATTGCTTGTGTGGCCTCTGGTTGCAATGGCACTAAGTGATTTAGGACAGGCGGCAACGCTTGCATTGGTCCCGCTTTTCTACCACTTGATCGGGCTCATCATCGCTGCTGAGGTACTGGTGCTGCGTGAGTTGTTGACGAGGGGGCGACTAACCGCCGGTAGCTACACCGTCAACTCCTTGCCTTTCCTTCGGTGGTGGTTCATGTCCCGCCTCCTGAGTTTGACCAGCCCGGTCTATGTAGATCACATGAAGAATACCATCATGTATATCTGGTGGCTGCGCGCCCTGGGTGCAAATGTGGGCGAAAAGGTCCGCTTCCATGCAGGTGTGGTCCTCACGGACCCAGACTTGATCACCTTGGGCGATGACGTTGTACTGGGTAAGGGAGCGCGACTTGTTGGCTCGATCGTCCGGGATGGCGTCTTGATCCGGGGGGATGTCCGTGTCGGCAACCGGGGACATGTTAGCACCCAAGCGGTGATGATGCCCGGCTCTCGCCTGGGCCAGGACTCGCTCTTGGATCGGCTCTCTGTCGCCGTCGAGGGGCAGCAGCTGGCTGAGAACAGTGTGTATGAATCATCTCCCTCCCGATTCCGTCGCCCGCGGGACGATGTGGACACTGCCGCGCATCAGCTGGACTCCCCAGTCACCATCTCCTTGGATGCATTCTCCTTCATCCTTCAGGCTCTTTTGGCCCCTATCCTGGCTACGCTTGCAGCGGCGATCGCCTACCAGCCTACAGCGGCGTTGGCAGTGACCCTGAAGCTCTTCCCTTTCTTTGACTGGTCAAACTGGCCGGAAGGGCCGGTTATTTTTGCCTTGTTCTCGACAGTCGGCGTGGTGCCCATGACAGCATTCCCAACCCTTTTTGCCTCCATGGCATCCCTGAGGGCGACGGCTGCCTTGTTGCCGGACAGCGTGCTTTTGTATACAGCCCGACAGGCAGGTTTCCCCGGCGCAACAGCCGAGGGCATTCGCAATCTTTTCAAGACACAGGAGGGTGTCGATACCATCAAAGGAGGGTTGCCAGCAGGCATGACGTTGGAAGGTACTCCGGGAACGGATTCTTTGGTCTTTGTAACGTCGGGTAAAGTGGCTGTGAAGCAGGTGATGCTGGACGCGTTTGGAGTACCGGCGGCGACCCTTTACGGGATATTCGGAATCGTATGGATCTTTGCCCTGGGCTTCTTGATCCAGGGATTCGTTCTCACCCTGCTGACTAACCTGGTGTACTACATACTGCTGGCACCACCGGTCAGCAGCAATGCCTACCGGGTGCGAGGCTTCAAAGCCCACCTCCGGCAGGTGAAAATCTCCGTGCTCCGATGGACCTACGATCGTTTCATGCGCCTATTCGTGGGCACGGATTTCCTTCCCACCTGGTACTGGACCCTGGGCGCGCAAATTGGGCGAAACGTAGTGATCGCGAACACGGATGTCTTTGAGGACCCCCATCTTATCTCGCTTGGTACTCAAAGCACGGTGACTGACTATGCCGCCCTTGAGACCACGAATGAGCCTGGGAACGGTTATGTAGTCTGTGGAAGGGTCAAAATTGGGAGGGATTGCGTCGTGGCCGTGCGGGCAGTCGTGGCGCCAGGGACAGAGCTGGCTGATGGAGCCATCGTCATGCCGCAGTCGGTCGTGTCGGGCGGAAAGGTCGCTGCGGACGCGGTCATGATGGGTGTACCTGCAATCAAAATCCTGGACCGATCGTCCTTGCCAGGCAATGCGCCAGCCGACGATTCGCAGGGCCCGGTGACCCTCGGAGGGTGTTTGAAGTGGGGCCTGGGCTCTTGCGTATATGAGTGGCTGGTTATGAGGAGTATCCAAGGCCTTGTTGTGCCTCTGGTGTCCTGTGTGATGAATCTGCTGCTGGTACTTGCCTCTGCGTACCCGCCTCTCCTCTTCTATCTGTGGGCCATGGCCGAAACGGGGGCGAAGGGCGCTGGCTGGTCTGTGCGTCTCGCACAGGTGGCGACACCGATCGCTTTCCTGTCTTTCTGGATCTGTATTTTGGTGGTTGTAGTCTTGCATAAGTGGGTCCTACGGGGGCGACAGACGGAGGGAACCATCGTTCCTCTCCGTGGTCCTTCCTATCACGCACGTCTGCAGACGTTGGTTTTGCAAAATTACGCAGGAGTTGCGGCGCTGGAAACGTTGCGAGGGTCGGTTTTTGCTCCATGGTATCTACGTCTGTTAGGTTCGCGCACGGACGGATCTGCATACATCAATACGCTCACAATCACCGAGCCGGACTTGCTGACGGTGGGAAAGCAGACAGTGCTGGATCAGGACGCCGTTATCATGCCCAATGCATTGGAAGGCCGAGCTCTGGTCCTGGGCCCTGTGCAGGTCGAGGATCATGCACGTTTGGGCGCGGCGTCACTTATTTTAAGAAACTGTTCTGTAAAGCGAGGAGCAGAATTGGCCGAGACCGCTGTTTTGCCGCCAACTTTATCGATACGAGTGAAGGGTGTCAGATATGGGGCCTTTGTACTGGAGGATGCGACAGATGAGGAGTCGGCGTAAATAGTCTTGAAAATGGAGGAGAATAGAGCGATTTGGGACAGTGAAGAACGTGGAATATGGACCACGTTTGAAAAGTAGACAGCGAGTATGTCGGAGGTAAAATAGATGCGGTATTTGGAGGAAAGAGGGCAGAAGGAAAGCAACAGGCCTCTTCATTCGATTGAGCTAGCATACTAATCTGATAAAACCTGGAAAATACGCGTATTTAGGACTGACTGTCCGCGACAAGCAGCGGGACAAATATTGAGGCCCGTATTGCAATGAGAGATCGTTGTGGCGTAGGAAGGAAGTCGACAAGATTGATGGCGGGTGTATGCATTACTGCAATGCAGTGGGATGGCATAAAGGTAATTGCAGCTTCGTTCAAGTCTTGATCATTTTCGACCGAGTGTGACTTTTGGCGAGTGGATGTAGTCAGTAGTTAAACGAGAAAAAAAGCATCACATCATGATCATATGTGTTTTAGACAAATGACGAGAGGGAAGATTGTAAGGGGGGGGGGGGGTTACCACACAATAGCTCGTACACCGCTTGCATGTGTGGCAAACGAGGCGTAGGGCGGAAGAGCTAGGGTGGAAGAGCACCCCAAATAAGAAGGAAAACGCATACACTACATCCTTCGGGGGCTCTCGTTCAGAACGTTTTTCTGTGCGGATCATCCGTTCCCCTTCCTCTTGTATGAGTGCTCGGCATTCGATTTCTCCTTCTATAATATCGATTTCTAAGGACTGGATTTTTTGGGGTTCCGTGGGGCCTGGTACTTTGCAAGGTGAAGTTAGCCCACTAGTAATATTAGTAGTCCTAGTAGGAAGCACTTTAGCGGAACGGATATTTGAATTTTGAACGGTGCGGTTGTCAACCTCCCCATAATCATGTGACAGGTGTAACGACACGATTTTCAGCAATTTCCTGCCAGAAATGCAGGATAGATATATCTCATTCCCAAGAGAGTGCATTGGCATGGATTACAAAATCTTTTGGCTCATAGTTTCATTGTTTTTCAGCCTTCAAGGCAGGTTAGACTGAAAATTACGTGGTATTCTCCCATAAAATGGCTGGATCAGAAACTACCAAATTGGACTTTCATGAGTCTTCTTCTTTTGCGCCTGAGGCGACAACCTCCTTAACTCCTATCAAAATTCACGTTACTGGGGCAAATCATGACAATGAGACGAAGGATAATGCTTCTTCGCAGCATGCGAACACAATATCATTACCTACAATGCAGCCCAAAGATGCAACAAGACTTCAATTATTTGAATGGAGCATAGCTGAATGCAAAGTCAAGCTACGCCGGGGCAGGAGTAAGATTATATTAAAAGATGTTGTTGGATGTGCGAGAGCCGGGGCTTTCAGTGCCATTATTGGTCCGAGTGGATGCGGGAAGACTACGTTGTTGGACTGTCTAGCTTTGCGAAATCCTGCCTTTCAGGGCTCTTTAAGCTTAGACGGGCATGCATTGTCAAGCGACTTTTTCCTTCAAACAGGTTACGTCCACCAAAAAGAGCTTTTTTTTTCGCATTTGACCGCGCGGGAGCATCTGTATTTCCATGCTGTCACCCGTCTAAGTGGAAATCTCTCTTCCCTCGAATGTTCGTCTCGTGTGGAGACAGTACTTCAAGAAGTAGACATGATGAAAGTTTGCGATACGCAGATCGGTGGAGGTGAGCTCTACGTAACCAAGGGCTTATCAGGAGGAGAGCGAAAGCGTCTCAATATTGCCACAGAGCTACTTGCGAATCCATCAATTTTGCTACTGGACGAGCCAACATCGGGCCTGGATTCTGTGATGGGGGAGCTCATCTGCCTACTTCTCAACGATCTAGCGAGACGCGAGCCGAAGCGAACTGTTGTAGTGGCAGTCCATTCGCCGCCTTCCCGCATCTTCACTCTTTTTTCATTGCTGACTGTGCTTACTAGCAATGGTGAACTTGCTTACTTTGGAGAACGCAGCGGTGTCCTTCCGTTTGTGGAGAGCTTAGGGTACTCATGTCCATCACATTTCAATCCTGCGGATTTTATCCTAGAACTGGCCTCCACGAAAATCATCCAAAACCATATATCCTGTCGCACCGGTACAGACGAGGAGGGGAAATCACATCCATTGAACCATCTTACAAAAGCCGGTAGTGGTTCGTCGTCGCTTCCATCCTCATTGGTGGATTCGTACGAGCCTGAATGTGGGAATTTGCGCTCTGGACACAATCTTGATAGGGTTGAAAGGTATCCGCCCCAAGACAATCCGATATACGATAACAATGGTAATGGCTTAATAGAGATACGTGGTAGCTACAGCAAAAACAGTGGCACATGTGAGGATTTCGACACAGACAGGCACACCTCTTTAATGCTATCGCGGTCGAGTCCTGTGCTGGTGGCGGCCACGAAAGTCGCGGTGGTGGGTCCTCTTCAAGCAAAATTGGGGATGAACAATTGCCATCATAAAGTATGTGGGATGAAAGGCACATCATCTTCTTACTGGGCGCTGTTCAAAATGAACTTGCAGCGCTCATGGCTGCAAGAAAGCCGGGAAAAAGTCGGATTGGCAGTGCGAGCCGCGATGAATATCACTTTGGGAATGCTATTTGGCTTGCTGTACCTAAACCAGATTCCTCACGACACCGGGCGAAACACTGCTGGGTTTCTCTTTTCCTTGCTGGTGACCATACTCATCGCGTCCTCAGTGAATGTTTGCCTCTATTTTCCCTTCGACTTTGCGATCCTCATGCGTGAGTACTACGCGGGGGCCAACCGGCCCGGACCTTACTTTCTCGGCCGCACTCTTGCCTCGCTACCTCAATCAATGCTGTTCCTCCTGATGGGAATAATCCCCTACTTCATGTCTGGTCTCTCTTCCTCTGCCTCCGCTTTCGGGTATTTTTGCCTCATCCTTTTCCTCGCCAACTTTGCCGCTCAATCTTTGGGCTACGTTGCTTCTTCCCTGACGTCAAACCCTGTCGTAAGTCTAGCTTTGTTACCACTTCTTATCACACCCATGATCCTGTTTTCGGGTATGCTGTACGAGCGACACTCTGTGCCTACGGCTCTGCAATGGCTTCAAGACATATCCGTGATCAATTACTCTTTCGCTGTCTTGGTGCTCAATCAAGTGCAAGCTGTGGGCGGACATGCTCGCAGCTTTTTATTCAACTTCTTGCAAGTCGAACCCGACGATTTCTCGTTGTACATGCTGAAGCTAGCACTCTTAGCCATGGCTTATCGACTCTTGGCGATGGGCATCCTGCTTGTCCGCGTGCGGGTGCTCAGCAAGCCCCAATGAAGTGGTTCACAATGAAAGTCATATTAAAGGTTAATGTTGCACATTCTTATCTAAACTTTATCATAGAAGCGAATATCATAGAGTTCTTTCTGCCTGGAACTTCGAATAACTTTAAGCAATAGGCTTGATTGTGTTGAAAGACCAAAAACTTGAAGCTGGTACGAAAGATTTCAATATTTTAAAATCATAGATAGAAAATCGCTCAGTTCTTCCCTTTTTTTTACAAGAATCAAACGTACAAAATTGATTTGGTCATAAGACGGGCCGGAGATCAGATCCGTAGCCATGCCGAGCCACAAACCATTATGACAAATTAATAGATTACAGGATCACCACCGACCACATCCTCATTCCAATTTCGCTCTGACAGGGCTACAAAACCATATTTTTCCCTTCAGTGCCACCGCGGCGGACTGCATCGTGACAAAAGCGCCAAGGACGGAGGAGCTAAGGGGGGGGGGGAATCGAGCCGGGAGGTTTCTTTTTTTGAACGGGACAACCCCTGACACTTCAACTCCCAGGTGTCAAGCCAAGCCACTCAAATATTCAGGACCAAACTCGCGCTGGTCGGATAAATTTTCGCATGTTTTAAGGCTCCTATCTGTAGGAAGGTGGCAGCCTTCATGGCTGCTTTGGCATGTGCCCGGTGTGCGGCGTTTTACCATGGTTTGGTGCCCGTTGCCACACGCGTACGTCGATGAAGCGCCGAGCCACATGGACTCGTGAGCGTTAAAGTTCGTGTCTTCAAGACTCAATCGGCCTTTACACGTCCACATTTCCACCTGAGGGCTTCCAAATCCTCCATATCTTGTCTGTGAGCGTTTATCTCACGCTTATTTCCATACCTGGACATACCTGCACAGGCACACAACCTTAGTGATCACCCATCAAGGCAACGCGCAGCGCCTAACTTTTTCGGCTTTCCGAGACTATGACACGTTCCCATCGGGTCGTGAAAGGTCTTTTTCCCCGTGTTCCCTTAGCCCGTCTTTTGGCTCTATTTTTCCTGGTGCATCCAGGCTCCAGTGCCACGTTTGAAAGTCGTCATTACCTGACACAGCGGTACCCGAATCGCGATGTTATTCCTCCCAGGAGCCTCCTCACCAGCCAGCGACGGCGGCGTTATGACACTACCACATCCCCCCTCTCCTTCATTCGTCCACCCGTCCTGGCCATTCCAGCCCGTGGTGACAAGGATCAGGCTATACTTTCTTCAGCGGTGGCCCTTAAAGTGATTATTGGCAGTTTTGTCTCCGAACTGGAGACTTGCAATCACGAGCGCCGGCGGATCGGGGGTCCGCGTCCTCGATCTCCCGATCAGCGATCCTCACACGCCCATCCCCAGCAGCTGCAATCAAATTCACAGGGACTTGACCACCACAAGCAGAGGTTGGTTTCATCTTTGCCGTCGTCTCTGGCATCGGTGCAGGGGGGAGCCTCTGTCTCGTCCCCCTCACCAGTAGGAAAGCTCTTTCAAAAATCAGCGGCCACACTGGTCGACGCCTACGATGGTGTCCTAAGCTTCGTAGGGAGCCGGATCGTAACGACGGAGGCTAGCTTTAATAAGGCCTTATTGGCCGTTTCCTCCTCCCTTGCCACCCCTTTGTCGCAGATGGAGGGGAGGACCGCGGGATTTACCTCCTTGATGTCTCGGAACGGAGATGCACATATGGGCATGCGGCCTTCCTCCATCGAGACCTCCTCTGAAGCTGCACGGGGAAGGCACGACAATTATCTCTCTGTGGCGGGCATGGGCGGGTCTGGGGAGGCATTGAGCACTTCCTTCTCCTCGCCGGCCTTGGTCGGGTTCATGGACGTGGATCCCTTCGAGAAGAGCAAGAAGCATTTCAAACGCAATACCTCCCTGGCGAAGCTTCTCTTGTGATTGAGGGCTACGTCCTGCGGATACGCTCGATGAATCCCCCTCGGGCCTTCAGAGGCTCTTGTCCTGTAGATTAGTAGGGTTCGTTCAAACTCGCAACGCTCGTAGGTTTGTGTCCTTGTCGGGGTCATCAGTCTGCGGCACGGGCGGGTGAGGCACGGGAAGAGAGAGGGAGGGGCGGGATGGACGGAGTTTCTTGTTTCGGAAACTTCAATACGCTTAAACCGTTATCGTAAACCTGTGTAGTAGTCCGACTTGCTTCCGACTATACATTACAACATGATCTAGTGCGTGAAAATGCCTGGAGAAAATGCGCGGGGGAGAAGCATGCTCAGGCGATGCCATGCATCTGCCTCTATTAGAGATCTTTCGGTTATTGCAATTTTTTAGGTCAAGAGAGTGACTGTTCTAGCATTTTTATTCAAAACTGTTGCTTATGAAGAAGTCAAAGGAGAGTTCCAAGGTGCCACGAGAGCCAGAGCGTACGAAGGAGAGGAAGGAAGGGGGGAAACAAGCGAGAAGGGAGTGTTGCCAACCAAAATACTTTGAATTTGGATGAAAATGACGCCAAAGCGTACATGTAACAATTTCAAGGAGTAGTCGGCGGTTCTCCGGGGGTAGGATGAAGGCTCGGGAAATGTTTGCGCGCTTGTCGGGGAAGGTCAACGAGGATCCAGAAGATAATTCAAGTACAAGTAAACTCAAAGAACTAAATATCGAGGCCTTATTTAAGGGACATTCAAGACACTCGTGATACTTGTTCTTTTTGTCGCAACGCCACGTATCTTACCCTACACGCTCGCCTACTCCTCCATCGCATCCTGTCGCCGGTATAGGTACAGGTAACCCAGGTCCTTGGGCGGCTTCTCGCTTGCCGCCACCTTCTGGTCATCGAATATCGCCCACTCGCCCTCCTTCTTGATGTGCGCTACGTAGTGCCCGCTCCCCAAATTCCGCCCTACGTGGCTGATGAAACCCACCAGCGAATACACACCCTCCCCGTCGTTGTACTGGCTTGGCGTCTGTCCTCCCTCCTGCCCTCTCTCCTCCCCTCCGCCGGCCCCAAGCACCTCGGCCACGGCCCGCGGGAGGTCGTCCGCGTGGGAGAAGAGCCAATCCGCCGCACGTTCCATGCTCCCCTCCGTGGCCTGCAAAGCCGCTTTCGCTTGCTCTTCAGTGAAACCCATCATGGCTGCTAAATTGTTTACAGCACTTGCGTCGGGCTCCGCCGCTCTAGGCGCCGACGAGGCGGTGGCTGAGGCCGACGGAAGGGGTTCGTTGATATCCGAGTCCTCCAAATGCTCGAACAACCAGGCCGTCGCCTGCTCCACCCCCGCGTTGCCCACAGCCAGCAAGGCCCTGGCGATCGCGTGGGTGGAGAAGCCCATGCATTCCATCTGGGCCGCCATCCCTGCATCTACCGAGGGCGTCTTCCCCTCCGCTTCCCCTTTCTCCCCGCCCTCCTTCCCATAAGGCAAGGTCTCCTCGCCCTCCTGCAGACCCCGACCCCGCCACGCCCGGAGGTCCAACACCTCCGGCACATCCACCACTGCCTCCAGCTTTTTTCCTTCCCAGGTCTGAGTGTCCACGTAGTAACGCTTGAGCTGGACGATCAGGTAGCGAGGGAAGGTCTGGAAACGCACGCTTTTGCGCGCTAGACCCTTCCGGCCCAAGGCGGTAGAAAAATAATCCTCCACGTCCTCAGTCCGGACAAATGTCTCAAAACAGGCGGCGAACGGCACGATAGGGAACACCTCTTCCTCCTTCTCCGCAGCATTGCCCTCCTCGCCGCCCAAGCCACTGGCCCCCTCCTCCTGCCCTGCGCTTCCCTCTTCGACCGCAGGCCCTGCTGGTGGCGACTTATCCGCGGCCAATTTCTGTTTCTTGTTAACGCCGTGCTTCGCCTGGTGCTGGAGGACCGCGTCTCTGTTCGTGGCCGCCTCCACGGGTATCATCAAGCGGAGGAAGAGATCGCTCTTGCTCCCGTACCGGACCTTCCCACTCTCCACGCACTGCAATCGCTCCTCCACCAGGTATTTGAAGAGATCTTCCGTCGAGACACTCCAGTCCTGGCCTCCCTCCTTCCCACCCAGGCCCCGTTCCGCCCTCAGCAATCTCTCCAGCACGTGCTCGAGGTATTCGGCCGCGTCCTGCTGCCTCCCTGTCGAGAACTCGGGGTGCTGCTTGCCCATCAGGGTCTTGAACATTTTGGGCTCCAAGCTTGTGGTGAAGCCCGCGTCGCCCGCTGCATCGGCTGCCTCCCGCTCGGCCTGGGAGAGGGGGGGGGCATAGCGTGCGGTACACAGCCCCTGGGCGAGCTTGCTCATCTGTGTCAGCACGTCGGCGGCCGGATCAGCGACTGTGCCGGCACGGGTCTGCACCAGGTCGTACGCGTGGTCGAGGTATTGTCGTTGGACTTCTGGGAGGGTGAAAAGGAGTTGCAGGACGCTGTTCATGTAGCAGGAATTGCCTAAGTTTTTCAACCCCACGTACCCCGGACCTCGGAGGGGCCGCAAATGGGCCCCTGCCTCTGTTATGCGCGAAAAAGCCCATTTTTGCCCCTCGATCTCCAGCTCTGCCAGCGACTTGTCCGTTTTTTCCAACCGCATCGCGTCGATGCCCCAATGGGCCAAGTGTTGCGCCAGTTTGGGGTCCGTCACCATCCCGTCCTCGTCCGGCGCGTAGCTGTACACGTCCGCGCCGTGCGGAGTGATGGTCCCCAGCTTCACCGCCAGAGGGTACAGGCCGTGGGTGTCGTGGAAGTGCCTCAAGGCCGCACCTGTCCCGATCGTCTCGCCGTTGACGACCTGGGCCCGTCCCGACCCGATGTACCCGTCTGACAGGTTTAACCACAAGTTTTGCGTCTGCCCGGACTCCGCACAGCGCCATGTGGCGGGGTCACTGGAGACTTTTACTCCGTTGGCCAATTGAATCAAACCGTCTGCGTACTTGCTCACCGGCCGCGGGTCTTCCTCGGCGAGCCAGGTGGCCTCTTCTGCCTGACTCCCAGCCCCTTGATGGTCAATAAGTGCTCGAGCCGCACGGGAGACAATTTCCGGGAGGGCCGTGTTGGGCAATGGCACTGGTTGGGTCTCGACCTTGCCGCAGCTCCCATTCTCCCCGGAATTCACGACAACCAAAGCGCACTCTTTCACCACCTCAACCTTCTGGCTGTCTAGCGGGAAGCCTCCTTCCACGCCGATGCCCAAGACCGTAGGACCCGTATTTTTCTCTTCGCAGACTGGGCTGGACTGCGCCGCATCCTCCCTTGGAGCGAGTGAACTTTCGCTTTCCTTTTTCTGAACCTGGTCATCCTCTGGCACAGGAACCTTGGTGTATTTCAGATGGACGTAGAGCGTGCTGCCCGTTTTATGGCTATCAAAAGCAAGATAATCCCTGCCTACACCGCCCCACGTCGCAAGATTTACGTATATGCCGTCCGAAGAGAAGGGTGTGTCGAAAGAGTACATACATTCATCGTTGTAGACTTTGTCATAGCTGCCGGGCACTCTTACGCTGCTCATTTTTGATCGAATAGCGTCCAGCAGGGTTG
This sequence comes from Microchloropsis gaditana, assembly GCF_000240725.1. NCBI lineage: Eukaryota > Eustigmatophyceae > Eustigmatales > Monodopsidaceae > Microchloropsis > Microchloropsis gaditana. Next base: position 28,415 of record NW_005803835.1, read on the forward strand.
AATCCAAATTCGCCATGGTGATGATGTTGCCAATATCCTGTGAATGTACTGTCCGCTTTGGAACAAGTGTACGGAAGCAGTGTTGGGAGCATATTTTAGTGGTGCGTATGAAAAGGAATTCACTCATTTCTCGTTTCAAGGAACGTGTAAGCGACAGGCGGCGAAGCCCGGTTAGGAGTTGCAACTGTCTTTCACAGCGACAAGAAGAAAGGAAATAGCGGGCAAATCCGCCACATACACGCTGTCGTCTGATGGATAATCATCCTTTTGCATGCATGTGGGCGGTGAAGTGGGTCGCATGGCAGGTTGGGACACTCGAGTTTCGAAAAAATCATGCAGATATCAACGAGAAAGCTACGATTGAGCAACATCTGCAACAACTCAGACTAACTGCAGCCCCGTAACTCCAACGCATTATGGCATGCATCAACGCACAGATCCGCCCCTGTCAAAGATTGTGAAACGTATCGTTTGTTGGCGGCAGCGGGGGGTCAAGGGAGGGTTGTGAGAAAAGGGGATGAACGGTGGTGGGGGCAAATACGTGGAAGGGGAAGAGGCGATGGTGGAAGCCTCCTTGAGGACCATGTCACTGAACAATGCCGCAGTACCTGCAACGGATCAGATGCATGTCCTACTGGGAGACAACTTGGAGAAAAAAAGGAAGAAAAAAAAGCGGAAAAAAAAAAGCAAGACAGCTGCCGCGACGGGACCCCAGGAGAACGCCACGATCGACAACCACAGCCCAACAGGTACACGAAGAAGCAATGATGCCATTGCGGCAACCGTCTCGGTAAAGATGGGCACATTGACGACGAAAGAGCCTCCTAAAGCGATTCAAAACGGTGCCCATTCCATGTCAAGCTCGCCCCTTCCAACGTCCCCGCCGCCCTCCTCAAGCGAATCAGACTCTGACGAAGGGAAGCCATCAAACCCAGAGGCGTCGCACTGGTCCGTGGTCGCAGGCACGTCAGGAGACGGCACGGCTCATCCGACGTCCCGTCTGCCATCGGGCCTTGCGTCCTCCATCCCCAGCTCCCTGCATCCACCACCCTCCAGGACACCGTCGTCCGCCCTCCCCCCCACAGCACAAGCTCCGCCCGGCCCCCACCCAGTTATGACCGAGGAAAACCTCCTTGACTTACTGTCGGGTAAAACGCTGCCCCCTGCCATCTCGACCTCCATCCCCAGACCGCACCGGGGTCTGGTCAACGCCGGGAACACCTGCTTCCAGAATCTGGTCCTACAGGCCCTTCTCGCCAGCGAACCCCTCCATCGCCTCCTCCTCGTCCTCCGACCACTCGTCCTCGCGTCTTCTTCGCCGGCCTCCCCCTCCCTTTCCCTCCTGGCCCGGCGCTGCCAAGCACTCGTGCCGACGTGGATGGATATGGCGAAGGTCGCCGTCGCCCTTGAGGATCCCTCTCTTGTCGCGGCCTCCACTGCCTCTCCCGCGCTCGTCATGTACAAAAAAAAAGACAGCGCCGTCGCTGGGAGGAAGTCCGGCAAGAAGCACCTCGTCGGCACCGGCTCCTCCTCCTCCTCCTCATTTCCCCCACTTCCTTCTCACCCCAGCGGCGTGGCCAACGGGTTCAAGCTCCGTGGCCCGCTAGAGGCACGGTCGCCTTCACCCCGTGATTTCTACCTGGCACCCTTGCGGCCGGACGACTATTTGGAGGAGGCTTTCCGGGCCTTCCGATCGTCAGAGGCCGGGGAACAGGAAGATGCTCAGGAGTTCTTGGCCTTCCTCTTGGACCGGCTGCACGAAGAAGCCGTGGGGGCGGGGGCGGGGGGGGGGGAAGGGAAAGGGGCGAAGGAGGAGGAGGAGGGGGAAGGGGGTTGGCAGGAAGTCGGGGAGAAAGGCCGCGTCGCCAAGCTCTCTGTGAGCGGGGTCAAGCGGACCGAGAAGGGGACCACGGACGTATCGGCGATTTCCCGCCTCTTCTATGGGCGGGAGCGCTCGGACATAAGGAGGGCGACGAGTCGGAGCATTTCGGCGACGATGACAAGGTTCAATTGTCTTCAGCTGGACTTGCCGCCCCTGGGTGGCGGGGGGAAGAAGGAAGTGGCATTAGAGGAGGTAATCGAGCATTCCTTCCGGGAGGAGGTGATCGAAAGCAGCGACGGAACATTCCTTCGGAAAAAGCTCTGCCTGGATGCGCTCCCTCCCGTCCTCATTCTCCACCTCAAGCGCTTCATTTTTGACCTCCATCAAGGGGTGGGCGTCAAGCTGCACCACAGAGTCCACTATCCGTCCTGCCTCAGGCTGCCTTCTCAGATGCTCTCAGTAAGTCTGCGGACGACGGCCGGGATCGAGGGGGGAAAAGGCGAGGGAAAGGGCCCTGCATACGAGCTGTTTGCGGTGGGGCTGCACTATGGTCGTTCCTTGAACGGTGGCCACTACACGGTGTTTTGCAAGGAGGGGGGGGGTGGAAAGGAGTGGGTGGGATACGACGACGAGCGCGTCGATCGGGTTCAAGAATGGGAGGTAAAGAGTTATACAGAGCAAGTCTACCTCCTTTTCTATGAACGGGTTTAGGTCGGGGAGAGAGAGGGGTCGGTGGGAAGGGAAAGACAGGGCTGTACAGCGGTCAGGCAAGGATGGTGGAAAATCGTTCAAATGAAGTAAGCTACCGGCGACTACCCCTTGCTTGGCTCGTTTTTAGGAAAATTCTAGTCGTTCGCGTTCTGCCTCCTGCGTACATTTTGCCCATCTTTTAAAATTTTAAAGGGGGTCATGCAGACGGTGGAAGCTTAGCCACGCAGGCTTTCCGCTCCGTGTAACCAATGGTCAGGACTAGGCAATGCATGGGCAGAGATTGTGCGGCTCAAGCTCGTGCTGGCGAGTTGATCGGGGCAGCATCCAAAATAGAGCTTGATTCCGGCGACAGTGGTGGGAATCGAGATTGTGTCAGGAATAAGGATAGCATTCGGACTGTGCGACAGCTAAGACTAGAGCGGGATGGTAGACTACACGCAAGGGCGGAGGCCTCGTGGGACAGGCGGACCCTGGCAATTGAAGCTACGTACCCCTGTGGAAATTAAGCGTAAAAACCGTCTTACAAAGTAATCGACTAACAGCATCTCTTATATTTTTCCTTTGTTGCTAGTTGATGGAGGTGGTCACTTTGCCATGACCTTTTAAAAGGCCCTGCGAGGATGGCGCACCGGCGGAAGAGCCCTAATGGTTATGACGATCCTCTCCACGGCAAGGCTCGCACATAATCTACCTTTTTCCTCCCTCTTTCATCAAAACCCATTCTTTTTTAGCTTTTTTTTCAAAAAAAAAGAGAGTTTTCACCTCGGGGCACTGCTTTGCCTAGCTTATCTGAAGCCTTAGTCGCACAACAGTGACTCGCGGGTGTCTACCTTGGTCTTGGGATTCGTGCCTAAAGGAAAACAATTGTCCGAGTTTGAGCTTGTTCATCGAGGCCTCAAAATTTCCGCCCCTCCAAGAGTCCAAGACATTCTCCACACACTCCGGCACCCATGCCAACCGTGGCTCCAACACTCTGCGTACCTGTCGCCTTCTCGCAGAGCTTTTTTTGAACGAAACGGTCGAGCAACGTGTCGGAGAAATCCGCACCCTCAATGGAACCAACTTTCAGGACTGTTTCCGTGAAGTAGGCGTTGTTGACGATCGCGTCCTTGAGAATAGCGTCGACCATATTCGCTCCCTCGAAGGAGGCGCTGGTTAGGTCGGCTCCTGCGGGGAAATGCGGTGAAAGCAAGCGATAAATTTGCTGATAGATAATGTCATGCCCTTGGATATGTTACATTTATGTTTTTGATGTTTTGCATCTCTGTGTGGCTCGCTGCTCTTTCTCAAGGAAACCTACCGGTAAAATCAGCCTCAGTCAAGGCCGACTTGTAAAAACGCGCACCCATAAGCTTTGCTCCCTTGAAATTGGCGCGTTGCTGTATGCACGTAATTTGAATTTATTAAATACAGAAATATAAATTGCTTGATAAATTGCTTGATTCACACTCCTGCCTTCAATATGGACTCACTACCCCATCAAAAATCCCTCCCCCGTACCCCGCCAAAACCATGACCCACCGCAAAAGCCCCCGAAAAGTCTTTTTTACTGAAGTCTTTTCCACTGAAGTCTTGATCTGCAATTTTGGCCTCTGCGTAATCTTTTCCTCCACCGGAAATGGCGTGTGCAGTGGGTACATCCAAAAACGGACCGAGGAGAAGAATCGGAGCAAAACTCAGAAGCCGGCGGATGGAGATGATGATGGGATTTGAGGATGGCAAGGATGACGATGCTGAAGAAATTGCCACCGTTGTCCTTAGTATTTTTTATTCGAAATCAGATAAGATGTGTGTCCCTATGGATACTTTCAGGGCACTAAGAAAGACGTCACGGACATGGAGGGAAAATCAGCTGACCTGCGGCAAGACGAAGGCATCTTTCCCCGTACAACAAAAGATTGGACGCTAATGCAACTGATCAGGAGAAAAAGCATAGCAGGTTGCAGTGTCGGACGCATGGCTGTGGGTGCTGCTGTATGGGGACAAGGTAAGAAGCAATAGCTTCAAGTCATTGAAAGGAATGATTCATTGTCCACGGGGTTCGACAGGCAGGAGGTTAGATAGAGCGGAGTTGGAAGTGAGGCCTTTAAAGAAGGCAACAAAAATATTGAAAGGTCAAATAAACGTCAATCGTTGTTGTATCTATGGAGTTATACTGAGTTGCTCGTGGGGAAAAAAACACCAGTTGCGCTATCGCTTTTCTCGTTTTCAATCTAGCGTCGTTCTTCGTGACTCGCGAACTGAAGCATGAGAAATACAGACTGTCACACAAAACGCTTTTATATATCACAGGGGATAAAATGATGACGAGTAATGACACGTCTGGTACAAGTACACCCTCCATGGCACAGTGCGATCGTTGGCCTGCACTGGAGAGCGATGCGGAGGTCTATACGGCATTGCTACATACACTATTAAGCCCTTCATCTACGCCTTCAGACACCCGCACCCCTTCATGTCCATTTTTTTTCCAAGATGTATTCTCTTTGGACGATGATTACTTGGGGTTTGTGCACGGAGAGACGCTGGCATTGATACTCGCGTATGACGATCGCGCGCTCAATCCGAGTCAAGAGTCTCCACCTGATCCTCAACTGCCAATCGCACCTATTTTTATCAAGCAACTTCCCGTCCTCGACAATGCCTGCGGCACGATTGCGTTACTTCATGCAATAATCAACACACTGCCAGCTTCCACCATTCCATCATCCTCGCTTCTTGCCAAGTTTGTGTCACCGATACAGGCTGGGGAAACGTCATTTACAAGTGAAAGCTTAGGAATACGCTTGGACGCTCACGAAGGAATTCGCGCCGCACACTGGTGCGTTCCCTAAAGATAACATGTAAAATGATGTATCTCCCTATGTATAAAGTGTTCTTTCCCTCTTCGAGTTTGCTCTGGGATCCGCCAATTGGGGGGCCTCGTTATTACTTTGGCATTTCGAATTCGTATCTGATTTCCTATTTTAAGTCAATGGCATACGTCAATAGATGAAAATTTGATGTGATAAGTTGATTGTTTTATGAACGAGAGAAATATTAACACCTCTGACGATCTTCTCGCATTACCATCTCACAGTGAGCATGCTGCTCAAGGACAGAGCGAGCAAGTCCAAGGTGATGCAGTGCGCTATCACTTCATCTGTTTGATTCCTAATCCATTATCGCCCTATCCATCTGTTCTTGAGCTTGACGGTCTTAAAGCACACCCAATCATACACGTTGGGGGAAGTGAGAATGGAAAAAAGGGAGAAACGTTTTTGCAAATGGGCGCAATGGTGTTGAAGCGTGAGTTCCTGGCGCAATTCAGCAATGCAGATGAGACACAAATAAATGTTCTGGCCCTTGTTCGCGAGGATCCATGAAAGTATGCCCAAAAAAAGACAAGGCGGTACTACCCGTCTTCAAATTTTGTCGCAGGCAAAGAAAGACAAGGAGGTACTACGCGTCCTCAAACATTGTCACAGGTTGTTTCTTTCAAAAACAAAGAGATGTTACAAAAAAGCCACAGCACGCATGCTCTCTCTTATAGCATGCATATATCATTTGTACACATGCTGAACAAGCTTCGCCCGAACACAGTGTCTCGAGGCATGATTTGGACGTGGGCCATGGCTTCTGGTCACGCAGAATGTCATGCCAACTGTTTTTTTTTATAATGACCAATCCCAACACAACTGGTCTAACATAAACGCGCAAAAGTAAATTTTGTGTGATATTTGTAAAAACTTTACTGGAGGCATGCCCTTCGTCCGTTCAGTTTCTGCCGTACGTCTTTTTTAGGACAATGGATAGCAGGCACCCATGCAGGGCCTCAGGGCGATGGATTTGCATGCATGAATCCATGTTGAAGAACAATGTGTGTATCTCTGTGCCCCCCGCGAATCATGACCCCTGCCGTGCCCTGTCATGTCCGTCGAATAATTTTCGGAGGATTGCCTCGTCTTGTTGCGCCTTCGCGCGCGTCTGCATGTGAGAGGCGGCCGTAATGTTGAGCGAAGTTGACGACGTCGTTAAGTTGAAGCGAAAGGAGCGTCGCGTTAGAAGCGGCGACGTCCCTGCATAGTACTTGGACGCGTGTACGCACGAGTTTCCCGTGACGTGGACACCGGGCAAGGTCGTAGCCTGCCGCGGTTCGGCATGCGTCCAAGCGTATTCTAGCTGATTAATTTGTGTACAGTGTGTCCTGGGAGGGCCTCGGTGGTGGAACACGATGAATTTTAGAGAGGACAAGTCCGAGGTCCGCCTGGGGCCTCAAAATGGAGGAGGACGACACATGCACACTCGTACATGGTCATGAATGACGTTCGGTCCTCTTTTAACCATCGGCAACATCCGCATGTATGATATCCATAGAAATGAAAGCGATGTTCAGGCTGTTGGGTCATCGTTTTATGTGTCTCTGGAAACCCGGTGGACAACTCGATTGCTCGGACTTTCCATGTGAGGAAATCCCTCTACCGAAATTTTAGGAGCCTTGAGCATCCGTCCATACGGGCTGGCCTCTTTAGATACTTTCGACGATCGTAGGACAACAAATTTCAATGGTATATCTTGATCCATCTTTTCATCCACGGCAATTAGGCGCGAAACCCGGCCCCAGGAGGGCTTTATTCGCGGCGAGGACCCTGGCATGGGAAGGCGAAACTTGGAATGAGGAGCGTGGCCTGAAGAGAGAAGGCCTGGAAACCGTGTGATGCAACGTGGTAAAACGCACCCTCTGTGATTCCTGAGAGTGGAACGTCGGTATTCACCAGCAGTGCTGAGCGGGACCAGGGTGGGGGGTGTGGGCTAGCGTCGAGTTTTCTCAACGGAGAGGGGGCATGGAAGAAAATCATGACCATCTACTGCAGGCGCCCAAAGCTGCAATTGGCTACGAAGATAACTTGGAGGGGGATCGAGGAGGACGTGAGGGTCGTGTTCAAGCGCATGGGGGAGGGCTTCGGACCACGATGTCCACGGTGGCCTCTGTTGGAGAAGGCTTGAAGCGACGGGCGTCGGGGAAGCCAGAGAAGCCCAGACAAGGAGCTTTGCACGACCCCTTGGGCCACGACGATGAAGATGCTTTCCGTGAACTGGACGAGTGTTTCCACAACGCTGACGGGCTGATGCCCCGGGTATCTCGGGAAGAGGACTTGGTCTATCTAGGGGGAAAAGGAGGCCCTGCTCTGTTCGCGCTCCACCATCAAGGTCAGGCGGGCATGTCTCCTCCGTTGCATGAGAGTGGAGACTTAAACGTGTCCGGGAGCGAGGGCGAAAAGCTCTCGAATCGCGGTGTCTTTCTCACAGGTAAGGAGGCGGCAAAGCTCCGGTCCCGGGAGCCACTCGCCGGAGACACCGTGTCGAGAGGAGAGACCGGAGGGGACATCCACCGTACGGAAAGTGCCTCAAGTGACCAAACTTCCGGCTGCGACAGCCATGCCAGCAGCATCAGCACGGGGGCTACGGCACTGAGCAAGAAGCGGCCGTGGAAGCCGGAGGAGGATGAGTACTTGCGCGCTTTGGTTCACCGTCAAGGCGCGCGGGACTGGGGCCAGATTGCGGAACATTTTGAGAATCGGAACGGAAAGCAATGCCACCAGCGTTGGAACTACTTTTTGAGCCCCACGGTTCACTCTGGGGCCTGGACCGCGGAGGAGGACGAGAAGATCGTGAATTTCCAATGTCTTCTCGGCAATAAGTGGGCGCGAATTGCTACCCATATACCCGGACGTACGGGGCACGCAGTGAAAAACCGGGCCCACCAGATTGCGAACAAGATGAGGAAACGCGAGCGGAAACGTGCGCGAAGCCAGGGGTGGGTGGAAGGGAAGGGAGGGGCGGGAGGGAGGGGCAAGAAGACGGGGCCAAGCCACGCGCCGCCGGCCGTCGACGGAGCGAGGAGCACCAGGCGCGCGCAGGGTTACCCTAATCCTAACCCTGACCTTTTTCCGGGCCCCACGGCGGGAGCTTTGGCGCAGGGAGGGGAGGAGGACTCTGTGACGGAGGCATGCTCCGGCAGCGATTCAGGCGGTGGCACGACTTGCTCGACCACGTCCTCCTCCTCCTCCTCGGCGGTTGCGGCCCCAGGTCACACCCCGGGATCCGGGCATAACCACCACCACCACCACCACCACCACCACCACAACCTCCATCCTCAGGATGTTGCGGAGACGGCGGGGCCTCTGGGAATGGGCAAGGCACTGTCGGGGGGGAACCAGGGAGCCGGGAAGACGAAGATACCACCCGAGACCCACGGTCGGGGGGGCAGTTCTGCCTTTATAAGTGCGTCTCTTGGCCCTCCTGTCGCTTCGACAGCGCCAAAAAGGGCCAGTCCTCCAAGCAGAGAGGAGCATGTCCCCGCACTGGATACTGCGGAAGAGAGCTTACCCGGGGAGAGCCCGTGTGCGGCCACGGCACTGTCGTCGACGGCTCTCTCCCTGGCCGTGCCTCTGACCGTGGGGGGCGTACAGCATTTCCTCACGGCGCAAAGTGCGCTTGCCCAGCACAGAGGAGAAGAACGGCAGTGGGCAGACGGGACCGACGTGCCTCCCATCTTGTACCATGAAGGCGTGGCCTACGTCCCTGTCGCGACCACCACCCTTCCCTCCCCTTGTGGCCCTCCACCCTCTGCGTCGTCGGTCAAGTCCCCGACAGTCGGCCAGGCGGGCCCGATGCGTGCCTGGGAAGCGGCTAAGAAGAACGTCATTTGCCTAGAGCGTCTGACCGAGCACCAGGCGCTTATGCAACATCACCTTCGCCTCCAGCAGCAACGGTTGACGATGGAACGTCGACGTGAGGAAGCAGTGGTGAATGAGGCTTGTGGCCTGGTGGATCTAGACGGCTTGCCAGTCGCAGACCATGAGCAGGAGAGCGCAGGGTCCGGCGGGGCCCGAAACATCATACATCACCACCACCACGACGATGAACAGCAGGAGCAGGATGAGGACGAGGAAGCGGAGGCGAAGGTGGAGGCGGAAGTGGGGGGTTTGGACTTGCTACACCGTCACTATCATCACCACCATCACCACCATCATCCTGCTGGAGGGGGGGACGAGGAGGAGGAGGACCTGGCCATCGTGCCTCCCACATTCGAGGAGGATGGACTGTAATGTTCCTGGTGAGAGTGGCAAATAGAATGCCTCAGGAAGAGAGATGGCTCGAGAAAGGCGTCGGCGCGGGTAGGGAGAAGAGGGGAAAGCTTTGTTTAGAACGTATTAGACGTCTAGAGGTACCGGCTTGCACCCTTAGGCATGTTGGTGAGAGGCTTGTCACGCCCTTGCGTGCACACATGAAGGAACAAGGCAATTAAATTAGAGGCTATGGAAACGCAAACTGGAGGTCGACAGACAGCATGCAGCTGAAATCTGTGAGAACTCGTGACTGAGAGCGAAATGTAGGAGTCGCGACACAGGATGCATTGAGTGACAGCGTGCGTGGAAGAAACATCGCTATAGCTCGCCATTAACAATGACGCGAATCTAAGATGGAGGTCTTATGTAAGGCTTAAGGATAAATTGTGATAGCCTTCGCGCGGATGTCATTCAAAGGAAAGAAGCTCATAAATATCGAGGGCTAGCTAACGGGTAAAGAATTTAATACACAAGTAAATATTCGCTTCCTCAAAAACTTGGTCCCGGAAAGCCAAAATTAAGTTACCAGCTCATTTACCGATCAAGCAAGTAAACTGCGCTTTTATGTCGCTGCCAGTGTAGAAATGGCCCATACGTTCCTGCTACAGTCCTGGCAAACCGTGAGGAAGACCACCACCGCCCGATTACTCAAATGCCACCAGCAAGGCACATCAATGTCGAAATGTCCTATGCAAGCGTGCGCACTATTTATGAGCGGTAGAGGTGGGCGATCTATTTCTTCAAATATCACATCACTTAAATTGACCTCAGTTTCCCACCCCAACTTGTTCCTAAGCGAGCCGCTTGACTCCTCGAATGACGTCCCGCTATTACGCGACACTCGATCTGTCACTCCCACTCAAAGCACCACCTTCCTCATACGTCACAGGATTGGCACCACATTATCCGCGTCTCCGCCATGTTAGATCAGGCGTGGGTTTTCAAAAAGAATGGCGTTGTCCTCTGGTCTCGTTGCGTGGTTCCCATCAAGGGGCCTCAAGAGGGTTTCCTGGGCTCCTCCATCGTCCATCATCTCATCCGCACCGTACTCCTCGAAGAAAGGGCTGGCGCGGCACAGGCTACGTTGGATAAGCACGTGTGCAAGTGGTCGCTGAGCAATGATCAGCCGGGGGTGGTGTTCGTGCTGGTGTACAACAAAAATGTCTTTCAAAATTTGACGTACGTGGACGAGTTTTTGCGACGCTTGAAGGAAGACTTTCTGGCAACCTTCTCCCCAGCCAAGCTGGTCGCTGCTTTAAGCCGCGTGAATTACGATGAGCGATTCACAAACTTGCTGGGTGCGGTGGAAGCACGGGCACGGGCATTACGGCGGGGAGGGAATGGAAGCAGGAAACCACCTGCCATGCCGTCTGTAGGGGTCGGCCATGCGATACGAAGAGGAGAAGCGGAGGGAAGGGGCGAGGACACGGATGGTGGGAGCAGTACAGAAGAGTATGAGGAAATAGGAGGAGATGAAGGGCGGAGGGACGATGACACGCCGGAGACGGAAAGGACAGGCACCGAGGAGGAAGAGGAGCGTGTAGCGGCCGCGAGGAGACGTCTGGCGGCACGGAGGGCTGGAGCGGGGCGGGGGAAGAACAAGCGGGCTGTGGGAAGGGCGCCAGGGGCGGGCGTGGGAGGGTCGGGAGGGGCACAGGAAGGGGGGGGAGCGGAGGAGGGGGCGGGGCACGTCCGGAAGGAGGGGGGAAAGAAACCCACCACGTGGCACGACGGAAGTGGCCGCATGAGCAAATCGGCGATGGAGGCCCTGGACCGATCGAAACGGGTGGAGAGTGTGGACGGTTTGGCCGAGGATCATCAGAACGAGGCGGCTCTCCAAGAGACCAGGGCCACGTACATGCCTGCAGCCGGTGAGACCCCGGAATGGGAAAAAGAGGAAGTTGCCCTTGATTTCCTGGACGGCAAGGAGACCTCCACCTCCTCTTCAGCCACAACTTCCTCCTCTTTTTTCTCCAAACTATTTGCGCGGATGACGGGTAACGCCGTCCTGTCAGCGGCGGAGGTGGATCCTATCATGGAGGAGATGAGGATGTTGCTGATTGGGAAAAACGTCGCGAGCGAAATCGCCCAGGACATTTGCGAATCGGTGCGCACCTCCCTGGTGGGGCAGAAGCTGCCAAGCCTCACAAGCGTGAAGACCGTTGTGCGGGAGGCCTTGGAAAGGGCCATCGTCCGTGTCTTGACCCCGCGAAAGTCCACTGACCTCTTGCGCCAAGTCATGGCGGCCAAGGCTGAGGGACGGCCTTATTCGGTCGTTTTCGTGGGTATCAACGGCGTGGGGAAGTCCACCTCCCTCTCCAAGGTGTGCTACTACCTGAAGCAGCACGGTCTCCGGGTCTTAATTGCCGCCTGCGACACCTTTCGGTCCGGCGCGGTGGAGCAACTGAAGGTGCACGCCCGGTGCTTGGAAGTCGACCTCTACGACAAAGGCTACCACAAAGACCCGGCAGCCGTGGCGAAAGCGGCGATCAAAGAGGCTACCGACAAGGGCCACGACGTCGTCTTGGTGGACACGGCGGGAAGGATGCAAAACAAGGAGCCTCTGATGCGCGCGCTCGCCAAGTTAGTCTCTGACAACCAGCCTGATTTGGTCGTCTTTGTGGGGGAGGCTTTAGTCGGCAACGACGGCATCGACCAGCTTACCGTCTTCAACCAGGCGCTGGCCAATTATTCGCCGCCAGGGAAAACGCACCAGATCGATGGCATCATCCTGACGAAGTTCGACACTGTGGACGAGAAAGTGGGTGCGGCCCTATCCATGTGCTACAAGACGGGACAGCCCATTCTTTTCGTCGGTACGGGGCAAAAATACACGCATCTCAAGAAACTCAATGTCAACTTGATCTTGAACTGCCTTTTTAGGTAAGGGATGGCAGTGAATGAGAGGTGAAGGAGGGGACGAGGTCAGAGTGCAAGACGAAAGAAAGAAAACTGTGAGCTGGCTCGTCCAGACGTCTCTCCGCCCGAGCGGGAGCCGCAAGCTGGAGGATAGTTATGTCATTTATGGCAATCTTATGGTGGTGCTATAGCCTCTTGCAGACAATCTACCCTCGATGCATCATAGGCGGGTCTTTCACCCATTTTCCACGCCTCGGCGCTGTCCTCCCTTTCCCCTCTTCACCACCTGCCACCCCCCCCCTTTCCCTCCTCCCCTTTCCTACCTTGGACGCCCACCATCTCCCTACCGCCCCCTTTTCTCAATGCCTGCGAGCATGCGATCCATTCGTCTAGCTTCACAAGGGCCTTCCCACTCGCCAAGATATCGTACGCCAACGTCACCCCCTCCGCTAGACTCGGGACTGAGCCGTACACGTACAGGCCAGCTGCCGCATTTAAAACGACCGCGTCCCGTTTCGCCCCTCTTTCTGGTCCCCCCGAGAGAACTTGACGGAGCAAGGCCGCGTTTTCCGTGGCGTCCCCGCCCCTCAGGTCCTCGATGGCACATCGCGGGATGCCACAGGTGAGCGGGTCGAAGGTGTAGCTCGTCCTCTCATACACGCGCGCTTGCCCCGCCGGCGCCACGTTTTTCAATTCGACAATCGTGGACGGTCCTAGCGGAGAGATCTCGTCGAGGCCCACCCCGTGGATGATCAGCGCCCGGTCCACCGTCCCGATCTCGCCCAGCGTGCCCGCCAACACATCCAGGAGACGCTCTTGGAAGACCCCCACCACGGCGTGCTGGGCTCCGGCCGCATTCAAGAGCGGGCCCACAATGTTGAAGGCAGTGCGGACACCCAAAGCCTTGCGGATGGGTGCGACTTTCTTCATGGTAGGGTGGACCACCGGGGCAAACATGAAGCCGACACCTGTCGTCTCGATGCATTCGGCCACCTGCTCCGCTGTCAGCTCCATGTCAATTCCCAACGTTTCCAACACATCCGCGGAACCGCATTTGGAGGAGACGGACCGGTTGCCCAGTTTTGCGGCCTTGCAACCGCAGGCTGCGGCCAGGATGATTGCAGCAGTGGAGATGTTGATGGTATGGGCCCCGTCCCCCCCCGTCCCTACAATATCAAGGAGCTTCCCTGTCACATTCACCGGGTACCGCTGCTTCAACATGGCGCGGACCATCCCTGCGATCTCTACGGGGGTCTCTCCCCTTTGACGAAGCATGGCCAGCAATGCCCCTACTTGCACAGGGTCTGATCCGGCTAGAATGCGGTCGAAAGCAGCCTCGACGTCACTCGAGGACAGGCTCGCCCCCGCAATAATATGCTCCAGGAAGGGTTTGAGCGACGTGTCTGTCAGAGGAACAGATTTGTCCTTGATAGGTGCGGGAAGGCCTGATTTAGTATTGGTTTCTACTTCCTCGTTCATGATGAGGGTGCTTGCTGGTAAAGACCAAGGGTTCAATCTTATCCGCGCCGAGCCAAGTGAAAAGGCACTGTGGAAGCGATACCGAGGAAATGGCGATGTGAATGCGTTGACCGGTCGGATCTCTAGTAGGATAAATAATGGCAGCAACAATCGCAAACGGAGCAGCGTGGAGGCGGAGTATCGGGACCTGGATTTCCAAGTGTAGTTGGTAGCTCGCTTTGGGGGAGACGATGCTGAGAACGCAGATAAGGGAAACAATGAGGAAGGTGACGGCTGCTGTGGGTGTGGCAAAGGGTCTCCTCCTCTTGACATCTATTGCGTGAGTGGTGAAAGAGGAAATAAGTGCTCGCGTACGAAAAAAGAGGATGGCGGGCAGTACTGCAGGGCGCCAGGTGCAGTATCTTGAGTTGCTCTGCAGGCGAGAAGGTTGCCTACGCTCTTTCCGAGTACATTGTCCCTATTTGCTCACCAACTATTAATATATCGATCAACTAAATAAAACTCACACACAGACAAGTGCTGGAGATACCTCTCCTCATAAATTCCCAAAATTCCAATCGGGGAGAGCCGTCCGCTATTGTTGTTTAACCTCCCCACCCTAGAATGCGGTTTGTTGCATTAGTTAGCGGCGGTAAGGACAGCGTTTTCAGCATTGCAAAATGCCTGGCTTACGGACATGAGCTCGTTGTTTTAGCAAATTTGTTTCCTCCAGTCGATGGACCAGAGGAATTGGACTCTTTCATGTTTCAAAGCGCGGGGTCGTCTGCCGTCGAGTGCCTTGCTGAATGTATAGGCGTGCCCATGGTAAGAGCTACCATGTCCGGTGCCAGTACCCACCAAGGCTTGCAGTACACGCCGACAGAAGGTGATGAAGTCGAAGATCTACATGCTTTGCTTTTTCGGGTCAAACAACTTTATCCGGAGGTCGAGGCGGTATCAAGCGGTGCCGTCCTTTCCACTTATCAACGGACACGAGTCGAGAGCGTCTGCGACCGACTGGGCTTGCAGTCCCTGGCCTTTCTGTGGCAGTACGACCAATCACAGCTCTTAAAAGAGATGACAGAATACGGTCTGGAGGCCGTTCTGGTCAAGGTTAGTTCTCAGGGACTTGCTCCCCACAAACACCTGGGTAAATCAATAGCTGAGCTAGAGCCGTTGTTCAAAAGATTGAACCGTCAGCATGGGTTTCATGTGGCGGGAGAAGGGGGAGAATATGAAACGCTGGCTATAGATGCACCATTTTTCAAACGGCGCTTGGTGCTAGATGATACGGAGGTTGTCATTCATTCGGACGACGTGTATACGCCCGTTGGGCTTTTGCACATCCACCGGTGCCATGCCGAGTTCAAGGAGGAATCTTCGCCAACAGAAACATCAAAGGGTAATGAACCAAACAGATGCCTCGTCCTCCCATTAGAAGTAGCGATCGTACGCTCCCTTGCGGACGGCGGGCCTAGCACAAGCGCCGAAAGTCTCGGCAGTCAAGCGTGTGCCGTAGCCCCCGGGAAGAGAGCCAGGAAATGGCGCATTCGCCCTCAGCCGCACGTATGGCGGCAAGGGAGAGTTTTGAACATATCGGGGTACTGCGTACCCACACCACGGGTCCATTTCCAGGGCGCGGACAGCTCCACGCATGGAGAGGCCGCTGGTCAAATGCGGCTCTGTCTTGAGGGAGTGCAACGGGTCTTGCTTGAGCACGGCCTCAGCCTCCACGATGTTGTCGTTGTCCACCTGTACCTCCGCTCCATGGCTTCCTTCGCCGCCGTCAACGCCGAATATTGCCGAGCACCCTTTCATCCGCACCACCCTCCTTCCCGCTCCTGTGTCGAACTTCCCTTGGCAAGGCCATACGATGACGAGGAAGCATGTAGGGGTTGGGAGGAGGTCGAGGTCCTGCTCGACGTGATGGCCCTGGCCGGGTCGGGCGCCGCCATGGATGCAGGGTCTTTCCAACCTCGACAGGTGCTGCATGTGAAGAGCCTGTCGGGGTGGGCACCGGTGTGTATCGGTCCTTACAGTCAAGCCAATCTTTTGAGCCACGGCCACCTCGCTTTCCTCGCGGGGCAGATCGGTCTGGACCCGGCCACCATGGTGCTTGTCAAACCCCGTGACTTGGAGGCTTTCCAGGCTCTGTATAATTGTGCGCAGGTCTTGCATGCGCTCCGAGCCTCCCTTCGGACGGTTTTGATGGTGGTGGTGTACGTGCATGTGGACCAGAACGGGTATGAGTCGTTTTCCCCGGACCCCTCGGAATGGGAGGATGTCTGCCGCTTGGACGCTGGGTGGGGCCGAACCGGGACAGGACGCGCGGCCACAGGCGATAAGGGGGTCAATGATGCGAGCTACCAAGGCGCCAATCGTTCAGATGGGGATGACAGCGATGAGGAACAGGATGGAGAGGAGGACGAGGCGAACGAAGGCCAATGTCAAAGCAGCCCGTGCCCTATTTTTCTCCCTGTGGGAGTACCCAACCTGCCTCGGGGCGCCGCGATTGAGTTCGAAGTGGTAGCCCTGTCGACAGCTTTCGCTCAGGTGAAGTCACCGACGCGAAGGGCGGAGCAGGGCCGGTTGGAGGATATTCTAGAGGAGAAGGACATGGGCGAATGCCCATTGCCCTTACCTTTTCAGCCGCCCGCTACTTTCGCTGCGCTGGCGTCGAAAAACATGCCCCTTATGTCACGACCTCTCCTCTCCTATACCTGGGAGGCTATCTTTGTACCATATGTCTTTAACTTCGTAAGCTTGTCTCTCTATCTTGACGACGACCTGGATGGCAGGAATGAAGGTGGGCAGAATGAGACCCTCCTCCTGAATTACACTCATGTTGCCTACGCTTTGGTCGATCAATTAAGGAAGATTCTGAGAGTTGCACACCTGACTTGGCAGCAACTTTCTCATCTGCGTGTCTTTTACATTGCTACATGTTTGGACAACGAAGCGATGCTCAGAGAGGCCTTGGCTGCCGCTTTGCCCAGTGACGGCCAGTGTGCCCGTACCTTTCTTCCAGTCTCTAGTCTGATGTCTGAATGCCAAGAGGGCTCGAAAAGGCAGGATAGCTTGTTCCTCCGGGTCCAGGTTATTGCTTTGGATCTGGAAAAGTTGAGGACAGAGGCCTGGGTGCACAGTGTACCAGACGGAGGCATGTAGCTGTAGGAGTACATACACAAGTATCGATTTAAAGCATGACCACACGTAACATAAAACTGCGCAGACAAATGAATCACACACTGCCCTGGTCGGCAATGTAGCCACCGTGACCAGCGGAACGCCAAACATCGCCCGGGGTCCGACCTCCCCCGGCCCATTTGCCTTGTGATGCTTTACGACCCCTCGATTGCTCCCTTGCTCTGTGGCCTCCACTCTCCCTACCAGGACCTCGCGCAGTCTCTGGCTTCGGGACTTGCAGCGTCCTGCGTGGAACCCTCAATGCCTGCTGATGCCTTGGCAGGTTGCAATACGTGCCTTGTCTCGCTTTTTCCTCAAGCTCCTGCCCGTCTGGTGGTCTACGAACTGATGCCTCTCCTCTGTCCAACCTCCATTCACTCCCTCTCCTAAACGCGGCCCTTTCTTCCTTCCAGCCGAAGCCGTACGGGAAAAGCACGTGAATAAGCATGGAAGAAATTGTGCAAGGCCAACTTTCCGAGTTGAAAAAGCTGTGGCGGTCCCCGCGGATGCTTCTTTCGCAGTCCTTGAACCTGGCCATGATCGTCTTTTCAGCCTTGATGATATGGAAAGGACTCATGTTTCTGACCAAGAGCGAGAGCCCGGTTGTGGTTGTTCTTAGGTAAATACCGGTCGCGTGCAGTAGAAGACGGGGCGGCATGGCTCGAACAGTTCCTTCAAATTTGGTTTCGAAAGGCACTTGTTAACGCATATTCTCTAATTTTGAGTCCTTATGTCCGCGCGCTCTGTGCGCTGTGCGGGAGGGAAAAGGCTTGAAGTTAAAGGGGAGGGTCTCGACCAACCAGGCGTGGCTGTGCCGCGAACTCACGCCAGGACTGCATCCTCGTTTCACCTCTTTCTCCTGCCCCCTCAGTGGCTCTATGGAACCCGCGTTTCAAAGAGGGGATATCCTTTTCCTCAACAACCAAGACGATCCGATCCGTGTCGGTGAAATCGTCGTTTTTAAGATCAAGGATCGAGACATTCCCATTGTCCACCGCGTATTGGAGGTACATCAAAAGTGAGTGGCGGCCAGGGTGAGGGAGGGGAAAGACGTGGTCCCGAGAGGAGGGCTCGCAGTTGTTGTTACTCGTGATATTCATCATTCCCTCGTCCTGTTGGAAAGATGGCCTTACGGGTGGCACGTGGTCGATTATGGGATGAGCACAAGGCTAGAAAGGGAGAGGAAGGCCACACACCGGATTCTTCCCGCAGTGTGTGCATTGAATTTCGCCTTTCATGTCTTACACCCACGCCTACAGGGAGGATGGGAAGGTGGAGCTGCTGACCAAAGGGGACAACAATCGAGTAGGGGACCGGGGCTTGTACGCCCCTGGCCAGCTGTGGCTGAATCGCGAAGACATCCTTGGGCGAGCCGCAGGGTGCGTGGACGGGATCAAGAGGGGGGTGCCGAATAGAAGAGGAGACCTCTAGGGTGGAGGGGGTGTTATGACCTCTCATTTCTTTTCTCTTTGTATGTAAGAAAAGACGGTAACGAATGGAAGAGGGGTTACCCACGCTGGGGGAGGGCGGGGAGACCCCTCACATCGTTCCTCCCGACTTGAAGACATGAAGAAAAGTTGTCGCGAAACGCAGGGGCCGTCACCATGTCCTGGATAGTCGCGTGACTCCGACACCTGGCCACTCATTATTGCCTTTTGATCTCATTACCACACAGGACGCTACGGTATTTGGGTATGGTGACCATCATCCTCAACGACTACCCCATGCTCAAGTGAGTCCGGAGGCATGCTCTGGGGTCCAGGGCTGGGGCATGTCTTCCCTGTGAATGAAGCATGTCGCACCGTGAAGAGAGGCACACAGCCTGTCATGTTATATATTTCTGGCACGTCTTTCTCGTGCGTGTTCCCATCTTTATTTTCACTCTGGCCTTCTCGCGTCTCTAGATACGTCCTGGTCGGCATTATGGGTCTCTTCGTGCTGACGAATAAAGAGGTAGGGGTGGAGAAAATATGATGGATCTTGCTTTTGTTCTGCCATGGCTATTTGGTCCATGTATCTCATTTGTCGTGCGCTGCGCTCGCCTTTGTCCCCCTCACAGAGCTGATGTTAGCCTGTGATCCCGGAGTTTGGAGCTCGTCCACAAGCTTTGGGAAGACGGATGGAGGGACATCTAGAAAGGAGAGGGATCAACGTTGGATCAATGGATCTGGATTGAGCTGCAGAAATTTGGGGCTCAAATTGTGCATAAATCACCAAAGAAGAGGATCAACGATTGCACTGCATGGAAGGTGGAAGTAGACAGCAGACTGAGATAACGGAGATAAGAAGGGTAAAAGATAAAATTAATCACCCAAAAGGAAGCATCACTCCACGATGCGCCCTGTACAGCCACATGCGTTGCTTTGGTTGCATGCTTTCCTCCACTGCGTGCTTTCCTTCTGCCGCAGGGGGGGGAAACAAGGGCGTGAAGAAGGGCAATCAAACCCCTCCCCCTCGCTCTGTCTCCTTCAAGCGATGCTTCTTCGTCTTCCTGCCCTTCGGCCCCTGGTTCAGGCGTGCGTGCGACACGGAACGCGGGCGACCGGCCGTGATTTGAACGTTAGGAAGACGGTGGATGTGTCGGGAGGGTATGCATGGGTGGAAATTATTTTGGTGGTGCTGCATTGTTTTCGTGACCCCTTTTCCACGCTCACCACTATCATCAACTCGCTCTGACCTTCAGCACAGAACCTCAATTGCGGCAGCAATGGACACACTCTTGGGCATAAAAGGAGATGGCTTCGTACTCATAGCTGCCGATGCATCAGCTGCTCGCTCTATTCTCGTCTTCAAAACAGACCAAGATAAGATAGCCGCTCTAGACAGTCACAAGCTCCTGGCTGCCGCAGGCCCCAATGCTGATTGCAGCAACCTGACTGAATACGTACAAAAAAATATGGCTTTGTACGAGTTCAACAACGACTTAAAGCTTGGTACGCATGCAGCTGCTAACTTTATCAGGCGCACGTTGGCGACAGCTTTGCGGAAGGGGCCTTACCAAACAAATTTGCTCCTAGGCGGCTTCGACGAGAAAGACGGGGCTGCTCTCTACTTTCTCGACTATCTAGGGAGTATGCAAAAAGTGAATTTTGGTGCTCAAGGTTATGCTTCGAATTTCACCTTGTCGATCTTTGACAGGGAGTACAGGGAGGGCATGACGCTGCCCGAGGCGGAGGTCGTCTTGGAGAAGGCGAAAAAGGAGTTGGCGGTGCGTTTCCTAATCTCCCAACCCAAGTGGATCATGAAGGTGGTGGACAAGGACGGCGTGCGCACGTTGTAGGAGGTGGCGTCGGCCGAGGGTGGGAAAGTACATAGGAAGGGTCGCGTGCGCGTGGAGGTGACGGGCAACACAGCAGGATAGGAAGGGGAAGATTGAGGTGGCGTTGGTGGACAGGTGCCACTTTTAAAAAAGAATAACGGCGGCAACAAATTCGTCGCCCAATGAAAGGCTCACTCTTGCATTTGACTTTTTTCTTTCCCCGTAAAGTGACGCAGATTGCATGGCCTTCCTCTCCTCTTTCTGTCCAAGGGACTCTCCCACGTGACATCCCTGAACCCCATCCCGTGTGACTTAAATACGATTCTTTTTCTGTTTCTTGGCCTTACCTTTGCCTTCAGATTCGGCCACCACCACTTTCTTCCCCTTCCGCGGGACAGGACCCGTCTCCAGACTCTCTACCTCCGCTTTTCCCCCCCTAATCTTACCCCCTGTCTGGGCACGCGCTGCTAACAAAGCTACTGCCGCTGCCCCATCCTCCTGACGAGCCCGTTTCTTCGCGGCGGCCACCGTCTCCCCTGTCCGATTCGGCCTCCCCGACGCATCTCCCACTACCTTGGCGGCGCCCGACTCGGCGATAGCCCCCTTGGTTACGACCGAGGTTTTCATTTCTCCCCCTGAGAGCTTGCTTTTAGGGTCCAGAGGTAAACCTCGTTGGCTGCTCTTGGCGGCGTCTGTCCTTGGAGCCAAACTGCTCCCCTTGTGGCCCGTCTTTTTGGCGGATGACTCTTTCGCCTCAGACACCGGGGGCCCTCGCTTTTTGCCACGATTTTCCAAGGCTTTTACCGTCAACAAGGCACCTTTCCCCTCCCCTTCCTCCCCCTCCTCCCCCGGCTCATCCCCCTCGAGCTGCGCGTGTACCGCCTGTCCGATCCCCAGCGCGCCCGGCTTCTTGATCAGGTACTGGGGGCAGGCGCTGGTATAGAGGGAGTGCCACCGAGGAGCTTGTCTTGACCGAGATGGCCATCACATTCTTCCATTTCCCCGGCGTCGCCTCTACGGCCGCCTCAATACCGGCCAAGACGTTGGCAACCGCCTCCGCGGGTCTGAAGCTTGTCTTGGCCACCTTCACGCTCAGGCAATTCCCGTGATTTCTGTACAAGTGCGCACGTTGCTGTGCCGCGATAATCCGTTTTCCCACAGTGGCCATGGCCTGCGGGTTGCTGCTCAACAGGCCACCAAGTTTGAGGGCCACGGGATGTTTCTTCTTCGAAAAGAAAGTCTTGCCGAGCGCCTTTCCCAGGAGGGGCAAGATGCGGTCATCCACCAGGAACAAGTCGAAGGCTTTTAGGGGGGGGGGAGGGGACTACGTGAGTGGGAAAGAACAGAGAATGAACGTGGGGGCCAAACCCTGGCCTGGCTCCCTCAGAAGTCAAATTGGTGTGTATGAGTAACAAATATCCACAGTCGGGTCCGAGGACCATTTCGGTGTGGTGCATGTACTAGTCATCATCGGGGGGGGGGGCGGGGGTCGAATACTGCGTTGGAATACTCAGACATGTATGGCGCACAAAAGTCTGCCTTCCGAACTCAACCCCCGTGCTTCGCCATCGCACGTATTGCCTTCCAATTTTCACACGGTGGGCGCCTCTTACCGTCCCGGAGCTGTCGCCGCTCTTGGAACTCCTTATAGTCCGTTCTCAGCTCCTGCAATCCCACGACTTCACGCACGCCGTCCATTTTCATCGCATTCAACGCGCGTTGAACTTTACCCTTGTCCGATTCTTTTACTATCAAGCACACGGCATGGTCTTCATCGTCGTCGCCGCCGCTACCGTGGAGGGGGTGGGGCAATGATAAAGGCACCGGCTTGGGACTCACACGTTCAGGAATTTTGGCAAGCGCTATCTGTATCAATATGTAATCGCCTGCCTCGGACGCTAAGAGGTCCTGTTTGGATTTTTTGCTTGCTACAAGAGCCTGGTGCCGAGCATTATGTTGCAGTAATGCCTCCACGGCACGAGTAGCCTGAGTGGCATCGACGCGGCTTGGAGGCAAAGTAAGCTTGTCGGCCGTCGTTTGAGCTTCATCTGTTTTGCTCAACGTGTTGCTTTTTTTCGGGTTTGTGCGAGCTGTAATGGCGGAGGGTGGGGAGGTCACTTTCCGCTTGCTGCCGCCCACCTTATTGGAAATGACAGCCATGGTGACTGAGTGGCTGTGGTGATTAGAAACGTCGAAAAAAATGTGTATCTAATCAAGTCAACATCCATCCTCAAGACAATACAGTCCCTCCCACCTGCCAACCGCACCCCACCCAGAACGTCCGGGCCATGCATTTATTCGCCCGGGCGCGTTGTTGTTGTGATGGGTGGGCGCGGTCTATTTGCTCATTTCACGCGCAGACGCTCGTCGGCCGTTGAGACCCGCTTGCGTCATGTTCGCTGCCATAGGCGACAAAGCACCGGGCGACTGTGACGAAGCAATGTGCGTAACGACCACCGCACGCGGCAGGGTGGCCTTGTCTGGTATAAATTTTGCCCTGCACTTCTGCCGGGGCCGGTCAGGGACTTGACCACGGAATATCAAGTTTTTTGTAGCGTCAGACATGGGGAGGCGGCTTGTGACAAGCCTCTCTCTGTGCTTCGACTCGACAGCCAACATGGCCGTTTGTTCTGAGAGAACTCATAAGATTTGACCGTGATTTGCGTCTTTTTGACGGCTATGGCCTGTACGAGCAGTCCACACATTGATTTTTACCTGTTTGAATGCTGGACCATTTCGTGTGTTGCACTTGACAGGATGTGGTTGTTTGGGTTGCTTGCTGTTTTCCTGTGTACGGCGTCAGTCCGAATTAGGAATAGAATCTGATGCCACGCACCCTCTCACGGCGCTCGCACTTTAATACATCGTATACAAACTAGCAGAAACTCTATCTCAAGATAAGATGGCCGGCCCTGTAATGACCTCTTCTTCCGCAACCACGCCCGTTGGCACCGTCAAACCTTTCAAGCAGCCTTTCAAGGCTGTGGCTACACTGTCGCAGAAGACGGGCCAGATCACCAAGCCCATCGACCCTGCCATCTCCAAGACTCTGGATTTCGTCTACTCGGGCTACACTGTACGTACATCTGCCTTTTTGAATCGAGTTCCCTCGTGAATTGACTCGCTGGACCTAGCGAGAGACATGAACCGCACTGGCACATAAGCAGGGTTGAGATTAAGACACATGGCGCGTTACTCATCAGTAAGAATAATAAAATCTCCCACATCGGCTCGACCACCCGTTACTCCTTTCCCTGGCACAGAGCGTTAAGACTCAGGTGGATAAGGCTCCCAAGGTGAACCCCTACCTCCTGATCGCTGCCGGCCTCTTCCTCTCCTGCGTGGTCTCCATCTCCCTTCTCATTCCCGCCATCCTCTTCTTCCCCGTCACCATCTTCCTGGGGATCGCCACTTCCTTCGCGCTCATCGCTTTGGCCCCCGCTTTCCTGATCGTGGCGTGGGTCCTGATCTCGTCTGCGCCCATGCAGGACAAGGTGGTGGTGCCGACCCTTGACAAGGTGCTCACGAACAAGAAGATGGCGAAGATCCTCCTCAAGGAGTAAGGAAGAGACGGCGTCGATATACGATGGAAAAGCGAGGAAGGATATTGTTCACTATGTAGCGATGTAGGGTGACCGTTTTGGGTATGTGTGGGGTGGAACGAGCAGGAAGGCCCGCGACGGGACCTTGCGTTCCCTCGTGCTGTGTTTCCTGCAATTTATTTCGGGCTTTTTGCATGATCTGCTTGGAGGAGGATCGCCCCGTGGAAGCGTGGAAGCTGTACATTCCTGTCGGCTGCCGGAAAGGTGAAGACGGAGAGGTGGAGCTGCTTCCGCTGCTTGATTCTCTAGGTCATACGAAAACCACCAATTTTTTCAGTCGCACTTTCAAAATTAACAAGATTTTGCTGCCGTGTAGCTCACGCGTGTACAGAGGCGTTCTTGGTCAGATAATTGTGGATGAGGCGTCGGACAACCGGGACGAGAGTAACGAGATGGTAGGTGCACCTTCTTCGTCCGATTGCCTCCATCCCCCTCTTCGACCGCGCTCCTGTACTCAAACGCCTGGGCGCACGCAAATGTACGTCTGTGAGGGCTTGCACCGGTGTATAACGGTAGCCCGGTGTTGAACAAAAGAAAAAAACAACCACGAAACAACATCTCGGAACGAGAGGCGGTGCGGCTCTCTCTCTGTCTCCCCTCGCACGCCTTGCGCCTTACCTGCCACGACTCTTACTTTAGGACGACGACCACACCGCTCAGCATCAGGCATACTCCCCACCTTCGTGATCTCTCTCCCGTTTCCCATTTCTGCATTCCCCTCGCCCCGGGTACGGGCAGCATGTCCCTCCCTCCGCCCGGCTCTCCCCCAGAAAGGTCGTCAGTAACAATCGTAGGGCCCTCATCTCCTCCACCAGCGCCTCCAGACCCCCTTCCCTTCGCTTAGACCCTCGTTCCGAGACAAGCCGCCAGCAGGTGGAAGGGAGGGCGAGGAGGGACGCGAGGGGGACGGAGATCGCTTTCCAGAATCGTTTCCTGACTGCCCTCGCCACGAACGTACACTGTTCTTTCACTGACGATCCCGCCCTCCTCATTGGCCCCCGAAGCGCCAGACATAGCTCTCCTGCGACTACTAGCAGCCTCTTATAGAGCCGTCGCCCGTTCCGCTTTTTCTGGCCCTTGGGAAGTTTCCGCTTTCCCTTCCTCCCTTTCCCTGCCCCGCCTGCCTGCACGCCGGCGTGCGACGGAGGAGCCACATCCACCATGTCCCGTGCCAAGACGGCACACGGCACAGGAGAGTCCAATGTGAGACGGTGGTGGCATGGAGGGGTCTCAACGGCGTCCATCAAACGGAAATTCAAACCTTGGCCCATGTCCTTCGCCACACCTGGACGGGTCCCCAGCGAAGTTTGGCCGTCCGCTTCCTCTTCCCACGTGGTGACATGGCTGCTGCCATCCATGTCCGAGACCGACGCGGGCTTTCCGGCACTGGCTCCGGAGTCCAGCCCTGGCACGGTGGTGAATGACGGCGCGAGACAGAGGAAGTCGACGGTGACGCTTTGGAGGACACTTGTATTGTGCGGGCATGGGTCACCATGCCGGTATAGCATGCGAAACGACATCGAGACCCCATGCCCTTCACCAACTTGAGCCTCTTTGCAAGCTATATTCACATCTTCAGCCTCTTCCTTCCCGTTCACCATTTCCCACTTGTCCCATACGCCCAGGACTACTGGGGTGTTTTCCGAGGGCCGTCTTCGCGTCACGGTCTGAAACATCTTGACGTTGTAATTGTGTCCATCTTTCGTCAATGCGAAAGATTCACCGTCCATTTCACGCAGCAATCGGGGGCCAGACGGCCTAGCGGGTGCTGGAAGAGGCGTGGAGGTGGAAGAAGGGGTGTCCACTGGAGGGATCGTCGGAGGCTCTTCTGCTGTACTTTGTAGAGACCGTCGATCGACACCATCGGCCAGACGGATATGGACGACTTCTTCTTGAATAGCCCGGATGGGTCTTGTCAAGAAGAAGATAAAAAAATAAAAGGTTACGTTTTGGTAATTAGGTAAGCTGCGCATCCCTTGGACCATATTCAGTAAGTAGGTCAAAATTCGAAAAAGCGGGAACAGGTGGCCAGCCGCATTGGTGAAATGCTGCCACAGTACCGGCAATAAGCCCCAGAGTCACCTGCCGCATGATGTGGTTGGAGATACATTAAAGGAAAGCAAAAATTATATCGCGATCGATGCAGGTTTGAAGGCATTGGTGGACGGGTAGGGGTGGGGGGTATAATTTTTCTCCTTCCCTTGGACAGCACCAAAATGATTACGGCCCATATAAAAGAAATCAAGGGTCTACGACCCTGAGGTTTTATCATAGGTGCCAGGTACAGGGTTGGCTCGGGACAACACAACCCATAATATTGTAAGAGATGAAAGTTCGGGACTGCATCCATCACCATCATATTCCCCTTTATTAGGTAGCAGGCTTGGATCCCGGATAACCTCCCCGTCTATGACCATCCCGGGGCCTGAGTAGACACAAAAAACTTGGGCAAGAACACCGACAAGAGTAAACTGATCGACTTCATTGAAACTAGTCGATTTCGTTCACAGGGATGGATATTTCACAAAGCAGAGGATCACACCCGCGACACAGAGATTTTCCCTTCGATCTGCAACCAACGGCAACTAGCGCGGTAAAAACACTGGTGCTTTTGCTTTGCGACACGACGGGGAAGGCTTACTTTAACACCTCCTATACATCCATGAAGACTTTATATGAAAGCATTTTCACTGTGGGAGACGCCAAAGATCACTAAATGGGCCGAATGGGTTAGACATGAAAAAGGTGATAGCTGACAGTAGAGCGAAATAGATTTCTTACAATTTAGGACATGAATGGTAAAGCCAACGGCCACAAAGTAAAAAAAGAGAGTCCCTGTCAGAGAGCCACAGAAACATCTACAATATCGATAAATGGACTTTGGAGGAAAATGCATCTTTGCCTTGGTGGAAGAGTCCGTGCCTATGACACGGTGCGGCCCTTTCATTCTACACGTTCAAAACCCCTTTCCCGAAGTAGGACGCGACGGCCGCAAATCCATGCTCCTCTAGTTCTGTGAAGAACGATTCGTGCTCCGTAGCTTTGCCTCTTTGATCCTTGAGCTGGATCCGCTCGTAGTGGTGCTGGTCGGCCGCGCACTCGTTGCACTCTCCCTCCTGTGCCAGACACCCGGGATCCAGGTGGTACGAATGCATGCACAGGAAGTGGACCGCAGGGAGCTCCAACGGTCGCTGGCAGGCCGCGCACGTGGTGCTCTGGAAGAGGCGGGCCGAGGTCCGGAGGTCCTGAACCTCGGCGCGTTTCTCGTGGGTGCTCTTTCGGAGGGACTCGATGTTGGCCTGGTGGCTCTGCAGGTCTCCGTCCGCCTCTTTGAGGAGACGGACGATGTAGGTACGCGCCACGGAGAGGGGGAGCTGTTCGTGCTGGGAGAGCGCCTCGAGGACCACGGGTGGGGGAAGGACGTGTTCTCGCTCGATCATCTGCAAGACACGCACCACGTCGTCCCATGCCGCGTCTTCGTCCTCGCTTTCCTCTTCCCCCTCCTCCTCGTCCTCGCCTGCTTCCTCCTCCGCCGCCGCCCCCTTCCTTCCCGCCCTGCCTCCCGCCCTCCCTCCCGCCCTCCCCACAATCCAAGCCAGCACCTTCCTCCAGAGCTCTGCGTTCTTTCGGTTCTCTTTCCGACACATTCGCTGCAAGACCAAGCCCACCTCTCCTTCCTCCATGTAGGCCTCCAGCACGAGCTCAACTTGCCGCTGCCGCTCCAGAAGACAGAGCTGCCCTGGTCGGAAATTATGCATCTGCACCAGTATCAAAGCCTGGTCTTCATTGTAGCGACCTTGCTGCTCCTCCAAAAAGGATAAAAGGCTGCTCTCCGCTTTTTTGGCGCGAAGCCGTGCCTCTTTCCGACGTTCCTTCTCTCCTTCCCCTCCATGTCCGCCTCCCTTCCTATTCATTGCGCCCTCAATAGCTCCACCACTGGGCCCGCGCGGCTTACTTGCCCCCCCCTCCTTCCCTCCCTCCCTCCCCCGGGCCGTGGCATCCTCTACCGCCTGTTTCCAGTCAAGGAGCAGGAGCTCCAGAAGGGTGTTACCCACCAATAAGGGGGGGGACGGGGTGGGGAGGGGGGAAGGGCGGGCATAACCGCCTCTGCTAACTAAGGTAGGGGGGGCTGTGGAGGCCGGAGGCAGGGGGGGCGGGGGCGGTTCCCGTATGACCCCCTCCAAAAAGGTCCTAAGCCAGTGGGGTTGATCGATAAAGACGTGGAAAAAGTCTTCGGCAGAGGCACGGGGGGCGTCGAGGGCGGGAGCGAGGGAGAGGGGGAGGTCCGGGGGGAGGGCGGCCGGGGGAGGGAAACGGCCGGTGCAGAGGGCAAGGAGGGTGCCGGTGGTCTCCTCCGGTAGGACCGCGAGGAGGCGCTGGCCATAGATGGAAAGGAAGCGGGCAGCGTCCGGGAAGGACAGGGAGGTGATGTAGGCAAGCGCGTCGCGGTAGGAGGGCGAGGGCTTTTCAAGCTGTACCCGCAAATACCACTCGTGCGCGCTGGATGAGAAGGAACGGGAGGAAGGGAGGGAAGGAGGGAGACCAAGAAGGTCAGTAAGATGGGCTTAGAATTTGCAAAGTGGTCTTGTCACGGTTCAGGAATGGACACGTCCTCCCTATCCCTCGACGCGCTCTTCGAGGCGTGCCACCGCGGAACGCCGGCCCATGTCTCGCCGACCTCCCTTTTTTGAAAGAAGACACGATGCCTCGCATTCCTGACTCCCTCGAGCCATAGGATCTCACCGGTACTTCCTAGCTATCTCCAGCGCGTGCT
Source organism: Microchloropsis gaditana (assembly GCF_000240725.1). Taxonomy (NCBI): domain Eukaryota; class Eustigmatophyceae; order Eustigmatales; family Monodopsidaceae; genus Microchloropsis; species Microchloropsis gaditana. The sequence continues at coordinate 57,198 of NW_005803835.1, forward strand.
CCAAATACCCTGCTTCCTTCAGTATGCTCACGGCCGCTTGGACATCCACGCCTCCCCGCCGGCGCCGCACCCGGCCCATGGCCGTATTCAGGCTCTCCCCCTCGGGCTCCTGCCTCTCCTTCCCTCCCCCCTGCTCCCCCTCCATCCCTCCCACCGTTTCTACCTCCTCCGCGGGAAGCAGTGACAAGCCTGCGGGAAGGTAGGGTCTGCTTCCTTCCCCTCTTTCCCCCCCCTCCTCCCCCTCCTCCCCTTCCTCCCCCTCCCCCTCCCCCCCCCACGTATCTCTCTGGAAAAAACCAAGC